>NW_005356712.1:2647519-2661957 GCF_000412655.1 Myotis brandtii
GTGTGCAGGAGGCAGCTGATCGATGTTTCTCTCTCATTGATGTTTCTAACTATCCCTCTCCCTTCCTCTCTGTAAAAAAATCAATTAAAAAATATATATATATTAAGAAAAAGAAAAAAAGAAGCATGGGATGCTCTCTCCTTCAGAGCCTTTAGAAGGAATCAAGCCTGCTGATCCCTTGATTCTGAACTTTTGACTTTCTGAACGGTAGAGACTGCCTGTTGCTTTAAGCCACCAGTGGCTTTGTTATAACAGCTCAGGAAACTAATACCACGGGTACGCTAGGACCAGAGCGTGTTGGGTTTTATTGGCCGTGGTGAGATTTTCCTCGTGGTTTATCAGGATCATCTTCAGAGGCGCAGCACTGAGAGCTGACATGCTGAGAAGTGAGCCTGGCCGTACCAGGAGGTGCTGGTTTTCCTAGTCACGTGCCATTCAAATGGCATTAAGCAAACACACCCCGGGGGTCCCCTCTGTGTCCGATACCGGACCTGGCCTTGGGCAACAGGGCAGACCAAGGCTTACTCTCTCTGCTAGAACAGGGATTAGCAAACTGTGCCCCACGGGCCAAATCGGCCCAAGTGGTTTTTTGCAAACTTTAAAAAATGAGATATCATTTACATAACATAAACTTTACTCTTTTAAAATGTATTAATTCAGTGGTTTTAAAAAAATAGTGGATTGATATTTAGAGAGAGGAAGGGAGAGGGAGAGAGAAACATCAATGTGAGAGCGAAACACTGATTGGCTGCTTTCTGCCTGCCCCTTACCAGGGATCCAGCCTGCAACCTGGACATGTGCCCCGACCAGACATCAAACAGGCAGCCTTTCCATGTCTAACCAGCTGAGCCACCCTGGCCAGGGCTAATGCAGTGTTCGCTTGTTCGTTTCGTACGTGCACAATGCTGTCACCACGACCTAATTCCAGAACATTTCCATCCCCCACAAAGGAGCCCTGCATCCTGGGCAGACACTCTGCAGAGCAGTGATGGCGAACCTATGACACGCGTGTCAGAGGTGACACGCGAACTCATTTTTTTGGTTGATTTTTCTTTGTTAAATGGCATTTAAATATATAAAATAAGTATCAAAAATGTAAGTCTTTGTTTTACTATGGTTGCAAATATCAAAAAATTTCTATATGTGACACGGCACCAGAGTTTAGTTAGGGTTTTTCAAAATGCTGGCACGCCGAGCTCAAAAGGTTCGCCGTCACTGGTCTAGAAAGACTGTGAGAGTCCTCACTGCCCAGCGTTCCTCCTGCCAGGAAGTGCTACCCTACCTTGTTTAGGCTTTCCCTACTTGCTAATGAAGACATGGCTTTATGACATCTGGTATTATTGTTTATCATGGTATTATTTTCCATATGAACAACTGTAGACCTGCGCTTGCCCCACCCTGTAAGTGCTCAGGATTAGGCAATGTTTCTGGAGAAGGGAGCTGACAGGAAGTTTTCCTAATCCCAGGAGCCTCGGAAGCAGGCACAAGGACCTGGAACCTTCTGGACTCTGACATTGTCCCTCATGGGCACTCGAGCCCCCTGCTTCTCAAGCCTTGATGTGCACACAGGCCACCCGGGGACCCGGGGACTCTGCACGTTCGGACTCTCTGGGTTTGGGGGGCCCGAGACTCTGCGTTTCTAATCAGTTCCCAGCAAGTGCTGCTGCTGCTGGTCCACAGACCCCACTTTCAGTAGCAAGGCCCTTGGGGGGCAGGGGGGCGTCTGGGTCATCATTTCACTTGGGGGGACTAGTAAGTCGTTGAGAGGTAATGTCAATGTCCACCTTAGGGATGCAGAGCAGCGTAGCCCCCAAAATCATGAAAAGTAATGCTTTTGGGGAGTCCTGCTGCTCATATCTCTCTTTAAACAGCATGTAGGTCCCTAAGCTAAAAAACAAACAAAAAACCCCAAGTCAATCCATGAGAAGCGGCAGCACTGGCCAGCCCAGTATGTCAAGGACCCGGTATGTGGTCCATCTCTTGCAGATCTCTGAGGGCTTTGCATCACCCACCCCACCACCCGACCCCACCCTTGCACACGGCATTCTCTTAAGCGAAACTCGTTGAATTCTTAGATGGATGGGTGACTCAGCTTTTTGAGGTGTGAATGCTGTGTTTGTCAAAAGTGTTTTTATGTACATGATCTTTGGGAGTTTGGAGGGACTAGCCAATTGTTTGTTTTGCTTTTAATAAAGGATGGGGGGGCCATTTCTCAAACTTTGGTTGGGGGCCTGCAAAATACAAACATACTAAGGCTTGACACTGCTGCTGGCTTCATGACCCCAAAGGAACTGTGGGTTCACACAGACAGGGGACGGTGTGATTTAGCAGCGAGGGGTGGGGGAACCTGACCATTGATCCAAGAACAGGTGCAACATGTGAGTGTCCTGAGCAAACGTAGGTTTGTGGGAGTCTCTTTGGTTGACCTGACCTGCAGAGAGAGGCCTGGTCTGTCCCTGCCACACCCCCCCATGCATTTTTAGAACAGAACCGTGGTAGGCAGAGTAAAGGCCCCCCCAGAGAGGGCCAGTTCCTAGTCTGTAGAGCCGACATTAGGTTACCTTCCGTGGCAAAAGGGACTTTGCAGATGTGATTAAGGATCTGAGATGGGGAGAGTGTCCTAGATTTCCAGATGGGCCCAATGTCATCACAAGGACCCTTACAAACGGGAGGCTGGAGGGTCAACCTCAGTAGTAGGGGATGTGAAAACAGATACAAAAGGTTGGAGTGAAGGGGCCACCAGCCCAGGAATGCAGGTGGCTCAGGAAGCTGGGAAAGCAAGGAAATGGATTCTCGCCTGGAGCCTCCAGAAGGAACCACCTCTGCCAATACATTGCTTTTAGCCCAATAATGTCATTTTGGACTTCTGACCTCCAGAACTATAAAAGCACACATTTCTGTTGTTTCAAGCCACTGAGTTTGCTGCAGTTGGTTACAGCAGCAATAGGAAACTAATACAGCTGCCTTATTGTCTCCCTGAACACCCTTGTCAGGCTGTCTGCCCTTTTTAAAAAAAATATCATCAATGTGGTTATTATACATAGAAGCCTACAGCATAGAAGTAAGGAATGTGGTCTACAAAAGCCTGACTGTTTGGCTTCCAGTCTTACACAGGGGGACCAATGCACCCCGGTTTGCCCAAGACTTCCCCTGTTTTCGCATTGAAAACCCCATGGCCCAGGAACCCCTCAGTCATTGGCAAACCAGGACGGTTTGTCACCCTAAATCTTAGCTGCATCACTTACTTAGTTGTGTGACTTTGAGCAAGTTACTTAACTTTCTCTGTGCCTTAGTCTTCCCATCTGCAAAATGGAACTAATGACAGGGTTGTTATAAGAACTAATTGGATTAATATGTATAACAGTGCTTCGCCCATCATTAGTGCTCAGTAAATGTTAGTGTTTATTATTATACTAGTGCCCTGTGCATGGATTCGTGCACATTGAAAGGAAATTAATTAGAATATTTTAGTATCGCTATTTGTCCTTTCTCTATAATAGAAGTGTCAGAGATGAAAGAAATTAGTAAAATGTATATGAAAATAATATATAAATTGACTAATAAACAATAACAACATGATATAACAACAACAAAGACATGATAGAAAAACAACAAAAACATGATATAAAAACAACATTGATAAAAACAATGACTGGTAAATTGATTAAACTTATTCTAATATCTCCCTGTATACCACATTGAGAGTAAAAACACTTTCAGAGTGCTTGACTAATTTCCCTTGTGATGAAATATTTACAACTTTAACTTTAACATCACACGCTCTTTGAACTCGAGAGAAAGCAACATATAACTGGCCATGTCCAAAAATGGGTTCAGGTGCGAGTATTTCTACTCTGTCTAGAGTTTGCCCTTGTGATTTTTTAATAGTCATTGCAAATGCTGGCATCACGGGAAACTGTCTTTGAATTAATTTAAATGGGAGGCCAGTGTCAGACGGGGACAAATCAATTCTTGGAATCAGAATAACCTCTCCTTCCTCAGATCCTGTTAATACTTCAGCTTCGATTATGTTAGGTTGCAATCTTTTGATAATAAATCTAGTACCATTACAAAGACCCCATTTACTATTAAGATTTCTCAGTAGCATAATGATTGCACCCACTTTCAATTTTAATTTATGACACGGCATTCCCGAAGGAGTAATACTATTAAGAAATTCGATGGGAGCTTTATATGTATCACACATGCAAGAGTCAATGTTTATTTTTAAACTAGAGGCCCAACGCACAAAATTCATGCAAGGGGCTCAGCCCTCACAGCCCCAGCTTCATCCAGAAGGACATCCAGAAGGTCTTTTGGCTGTCCGGTCTAATTAGCATATTACGCTTTTATTATTATAGATTGCCAGTGCACGTCATATGTACCGGCAGGTCAGACGGTCGGTCACTTAGTCTTTTATATATATAGATAAGACCAGGTGTGGTACAGAAATTCCTGAAGTTGCTTCATTAGGAAGGAGATAATATTCTTAAAAATCTCAGGCCACCACTTGAATCTTCTTTAAAAAAAATTTTTTTTTTAAATTGATTTCAGAGAGGAAAGATAGATAGATACATCAATGATGAGAGAGAGAGAATCATTGATTGGCTCCCTCCTACACAACCCCTACTGGGGATTGAGCCCACAACCTGGGCATATATCCTTGACTGGAATCAAACCTGGGACCCCCCATGAGCCAAACTGGCTAGGGCCGCTTGAATCTTCTTAAGCATTTGTCTTTCTTTATCTTCTTCTGATCACCAGGGAGCCCCTCCCTTCTCTCGGAGCCCATGAAGACTTGCTTCGTGGGGGGCAATGTGACCTTCACCTGCCTGGTGTCTGGAGCCTACCCCTCTGCCAAGATCCTGTGGCTGAGGAACCTCACCCAGCCTGAGGTGGCCATCCAGCCCAGCAGCCACTATCTCATCACCCAGAAAGGCCAGAGCTCCACCCTGACCATCCACAACTGCTCCCAGGACCTGGATGAGGGCTACTACGTCTGCCGGGCTGAGAACCCCGTGGGGGTGAGGGAAGTGGCCATCTGGCTGAGCGTGAAAGGTGAGTGAGCGGAGAGCTTCAGCTTGGTGCGTCCCTGCGGGTGGGTCCTGCCGTCTGGGAGAAGGCAGATCTGCTTGCTTGCGGCTTGACAAGACGGATGGTAAAGTGAGTGTCCAATCCTAAATCTCTATTTGCGTAGTGATAAGAGTGCTTAGTATCTGTTATATACCAAAGTTTATCGATCTGTATGTGAAATATATATACATATGAAATGTATAAAAATAAAAAATACAGTGTAAGTTGTGAAGCATAATGGCAAAATAAACACCATCCCACCCAAGAAACTGGTCCAACATTGCTGCAGTTACCGGTAGGCATTGTGCCCGATTTAGAAAACAACATCAAAACTAATAAGATGGGCCCTGACCGGTTTGGCTCAGTGGATAGAGCGTCAGCCTGTGGACTGAAAGGTCCCAGGTTCGATTCCGGTCAAGGGCATGTACCTTGGTTGCGTGCACATCCCCAGTAGGGCATGTGCAGGAGGCAGCTGGTCGATGTTTCTCTCTCATCAATGTTTCTAACTCTATCCCTCTCCCTTCCTCTCTGTAAAAAATCAATAAAATATATTAAAAAAAAACCCAAAAAACTAATAAGATGGGATACACACTTGAATTTGCATTTCAGAGAAACAAAGAATAATTTTAAGTGGTGTAAGTATGTCCCAAATGTTGCACGAGGCATACTTATTCTAACGCATTATTTGTTGTTTATCGAAATCCAGATTTAACTGGGTATCCTGTATTTCATCTTGCAACCACACCTGTAGGCCCTGTTTTAGTCTGATCCTGGCCTCCTAAAAAAAAAAGTAACCACTATCCTGAATTCCATGTCTTATTTAAGAAAAAATGTTGTTATGTATGTACACACTTCTAAATAATACTGCTGTTTGTTTTGGTTTTGAGTTTTAAGAAACGCTGGTTACCATACAAATACAGTCTTTTGTGACTTCTTTTTTTCACTCCCCATTTTGTCCCTGGGATTTATTTACGCCAGTGTGTCTCTTCATCGCTGTATAACTTTCCATTGTGTCGTTATTACACAACTACGTGACTGATTTTCCTGTTGATGGACGTTTGTGTTGTTTGTGATTTTTTCATTTTGTTTTGTTTTGATGAACAAACAGTGTTGCTATGAAAATGTTTTACCCAACTCCTGTGTGTACATGTACACTGGGTCCCCCTGGCAAATATTTCTCTAGGAGATGTATCAGGAATAGAAATGAAGGGTAACAGGTTATGTGCATTTTTATCTTTGGGGGTAACCAAATTATCTTACAAAGTGATTCTATCAGTTTCCATTTGTAACAGTATTTTATGAGCATCATTGTTCCACATTTTCACCAGGGCGCCTTTATGATTTTTGTCCATCAGGTAGGTGTAATATGGAACCTCACTGTGGTTCTAATTTGAATTTCTCTGATTACTCAGAAGGTCGAGCATTATTTCATGTATTTGCTGCTTATATTTCTTCTGTGAAATTCATACATATTTGTATCTTTTGCTGTATCTCACCCTTCCTTATAGATATGTAGGCATTCTTTAGAAATTCTGCATGCCAGTTCCTTGTTAGTTTTATGTTAACGGTATCTTCTTTCAGTTCCTTGTTGGTCTTTCTCACTTTCTTTATGGCATCCTCTGATTAGCAAACATTCTTACTTTAATGTAGATGATTATATGAACTTATTTTTATATCATTAACAATTTCTATCTTAAAAATCCTTAACTGTCCAACAATCACAATGATAGTAAATGTTTTAATGTTTTGCCTTCCACAATTAAATCTTTAATCTGTCGAGGGTTGATTTTTGTGAATGGTGTGAGGTCAGGATCAAGTTTTTCTACCCCTAACCCCTAATTTATTCCAGCACCCATTTCTCAAATAGTTCCTCTTTTTACTCACCAATCTAGCATATATCAGCTTTCCTTTTATGCATGGGCCTGTGAAGTTTCCTTTTATGTGTGGGCCTGTTATTGGATTCTCTATTCTGTTCCACTGATCACTGTTTATTGTGGCACCAGTAACTCACACTCTTAATGACTGTGGCCTTCTAGACAGTCTTGATGTGTGGTAGACACACAGAGATGTTAACTTGCCAGCATTCCTGTATATCACATGCTTCACTTGGTTCCCACACAGTCTGAGGCAGGGAGATGCGATATTGATCCTGCTTTACAGAAGGTCATATGCCTTGCCCAACACCATGGAACCAAGATAAGACTAGGGCCAGACAGAGGAGGGGAGCATGCCCGTGCTGGCTGCAGGCGTGCCGGGGGGGAAGAGTCAACAGTGTGATTTGTCTTCACAGAACCTTTAAACATCGTGGGAATTGTGGGAACCATCGTGAGCCTCCTCCTGCTGGGACTGGCCATCATCTCGGGGCTCATGCTGTATTACAGCCCTGTGTTCTGCTGGAAATGTAAGCTCTTCTCGGGTCCTGTTGCTTCTCTTTCGGGCTTTTTGCAAGGGTGTGGCTGGGGAGGACGGAGGCCCCTGTCGGGCTCCCACCGGAAGTCCCACCCCATAGGCTTCTGCATTGGGCCCAGATGTTCAATCAGCACCATTCCAGAACACCCTGTCTGTCACCTCCCCCGCTGGGCCGGTGTTCTGGTCGTCCTTCCTTTTGTAGATATTTGATTGATTAAAAACGTTTGGGAGGCTGAAACGGCTGTTCTTTGATATTAATTGTTTTTCCTTTCTCCCTTTAGTAGGAAACACTATCAGGTGAGTGCTCCCTAGACCCATGTCAGACACCCGTTTCCATGATCTGCCTTCACCGCTGTTCTGTTTCCTTCCGTAAGACCCAGAATAGCTCCTCCCATCGAGGACCACCCCTGGCCAGCACTGGCTGGGGGCTCCCCTGGGCATTATTCATAAACTCTTCCATAAAGCCTTCGGGCGCAGGTGGCACCTCCACTTTCCAGACAGGGAGACAGAGGGTCCGAGGAGGAGTTTCTGCCACCTCAAGTCCCACCCATAGGCTTCTTCACTGGGCCCAGATGTTCAATCAGCACCATTCCAGAACACCCTGTCACCTCCCCCGCTGGGCCGGTGTTCTGGTCGTCCTTCCTTTTGTAGATATTTGATTGATTAAAAACGTTTGGGAGGCTGAAACGGCTGTTCTTTGATATTAATTGTTTTTCCTTTCTCCCTTTAGTAGGAAACACTATCAGGTGAGTGCTCCCTAGACCCATGTCAGACACCCGTTTCCATGATCTGCCTTCACCGCTGTTCTGTTTCCTTCCGTAAGACCCAGAATAGCTCCTCCCATCGAGGACCACCCCTGGCCAGCACTGGCTGGGGGCTCCCCTGGGCATTATTCATAAACTCTTCCATAAAGCCTTCGGGCGCAGGCGGCACCTCCACTTTCCAGACAGGGAGACAGAGGGTCCGAGGAGGAGTTTCTGCCACCTCATCCCGGAAGTAAACGGCAGTGCTCGCGTTCAGACCTGGGTCTGACTGTTCCAAAGTCTGTGTTCCTTTTACAACACTAGACCTCGGGGTGGGGCAGGCACGTTGCTGGGCTGTTGTTGAGGCATAAAGACAGTGTGTTCCTGTCGAGCCCAGTTATTCATGCATTTATCTCACCTAGTTTTCTAAAAGGATGAATAAGCCACAGTCCTCCAGCTGCTAGTCTGAGCGCGCCTTGGAGCCCCTCCCAAGAGGGCACCTCAGGAGGGACAGAGCTACTAAGTAGACCGTGTGCATTTTGTTCCCCGAGGAGGTTTTGGGCGGGAGCAAAGGATTCTTCGTTTCTCTTCACCCATTAATAATCATGGAGGTTATTGCTCTCAGACCACCATTCACAGTGAGGGGATATTATTGCCTTGGGACCCTTTTTATTCGTGGGGACGATGTTACCTTTGCTGCCTGTGTTTGGGGACCCTTCTCCCAGTGAGTCTGTCATTCCCCAGGCTTCTTTCTCACAGGCGGGAGCAGTGAGGCAGTGGGAAAGGCTTTGGAATCAGCTGACCTAGGTTCAAATCGCAACTCTGCCTTCCCAAGCCCGGTGCTCAGGGAAACCCCCTGACCTTCTCTGAGCCGCTGTGGCCTCATGTCCCGGAGGGAGATGGTGAGGATTAAATGAGGGTGTGACGCTCCTAGGACCGTCCCTGGCCTGTGGCACGTGCTCTTCTTTCCTAAAGAAATGTCCAGTCTGACTGGGGAGGCAAAACCAGCAATAAACCAAGAGCGATTACAGGCTCCACCGCTGGGCACGGACTCCAGGTGCAATGGAAGTTCAGGACCGGACTTCAGGGGGAAGGGGAGGGCTTTACCTGGGCCCTAAACAATGAGGAGGAGACATTTCAGTTAGTGCAGCAGAAATGAGGGCATTGCAGGAAAGGAACGGAGCTTTTGAGTGTGTGCTGGGGGGGCGGGGGAGGGGGCCGGTCAGAGAGTAAGATGTTAGGAGCCTGGGACAATGAGGTCACCTTGCCCAGGAGCAGGGGATGAATGACAAATCTCACCCCGAACAAGATAAGGTTATTTGCACCCATCTGTGCTGTATCTCTCTGAGAGGTACAGTCACACTGTCACCTCCTGACGTAACCGAGTTGAATGCCAGAAGAATTTTCCATGTTCCCAAGGGGGGTGCAAAGAATCCCGTGTCTCCTCTTCAGCGAGGGCTGACGTTGGAAAACACAGGCCGTCTTCCTGACTCTCTCCCTTTGGCAATTAGGGGACAAGACATGGGTGACGTCATGGTTCTGGTGGATGAGGAAGAAGAGGTGGAGGAGGAAGACAATGCTGCAGAAGAAGAGGAGGAGGAGGAGGAGGAGGAGGAAGCCAATGAGAGGGAGGAGTTCCCAATAGAAATACACAAGCACAGCCACATCCACAGAGTGACCGCCCTGGTGAACGGCAACATAGACTGGATGGCCAATGGGCTCCCGCCTCTGCAAGGTGAGCTGTTTGCTTCGCAGCATTCCTGCTAAGCTGTGGGGAGGAAGCCTCTACTAGGTTTTTTGAAGGCTGGAGAAGACGGTTAAAGTTTAATCTGGAACCTGAGAATCCATTATCAACAACCAATGCAACAATTAAACTGATAAACGTCTACCAGCGGCCTGCCCTGGGAGAGGCACGGCGTTGGCGCTGTAGGAGGATAGAAGAGAAGGGCCACTACTCTCTGCAGGCAGGGAGCTTTGTGCGACCAGTTCAGAGCGAACAGATTAAAACGTGGGGACAGTGAAAATAGGCAAGACTTACCCAACACTCTGTGGGAGCAGTGGGGCACTGCCGCAAGGAGGAATTGGGTTGACTGCCCAATGAACGACTTGCTTACCAATCACAGGACCTCAGGAGAAAGCTTGGAGGGCTCCTTGGTCAGGAGGAGCTTAATGGAAGAAGTGGGCTCTGAGGCAAGTCTCAGGATAGTCCAGTTTGAATGAGCTGGAAGGAGAGAGGGCGTCCCAGGTGAGGGGGGGTCCGTGAGCCACGGGGAGGAAGGATGGACAGTGTCCAGCACGTCTAGAGGATGTTGAGCGGGAAGGACAGGTGGAAAGGGAACACACAGCCCGCCTCACCTGCTCCTGCAGGACATCCGGTTCCGAGGCTCACAGGAAAGGACCAGAGATCAAGATGATTGAAGGCTGATGGGGGCAGGTCACCTCTGTTGAGATCACCCCGAACCTGGTCTCCTTTTCCCTGCAGACGACAGCAGTGAGCAGCAGAGTGAGCTGGTCCCCGAGGAAGACAGGCCAGTGTGAAGAAGAGAGCTGTCCTGCGTTATCTGCCTGACGCGCGGGGGAGCCTCATGGAAGATGAGCTTTTCCTTTTGCTTTGACTTGACTTGCACCCCTGCCCAAGGGCCTAAACGGCTCTCAGCAAGCGTACACACACACACACACACACACACGTCTTTCTGTCCATTTTTTAAAAAAGCTGGTTTGATTTGCTGTAACTTTTCCTAATGATGCTAAAAAGCGTTGGGAACAGGCAGTGTGTGCGGGGGAAGCTGCCTTTGGCATCCGAGGTGCCCTTTCCACTGTGACTCCTGGCTTTATCCAGCTCGACTGATGCTGATTTGGGGGGAGCAGGAGTGGGAGGAGGCCCTTGGCCGCAGTGCCCTTTGCCACTCGTGAAGTCTGTAACCAGCTTCCCTCAGCACACAAGGGCATGGTGAGGGGGGACAGGGACACTTCCTTGATCACTGCCCAGTTGAGCCAAGGAACCAGGTAAACGGCAGCTCACTGGAAGAGGTGAGGAGGTGTCAGCGACTGATGCTGGTCAGAGGGAGGCAGTGTGGGCCAGGCTTTTGGAGTTGGGAACACCCAGGATTGAGTCTGGGCACTTGTTTCATGGGCTTGGGCAGGTTGCTTTCCCTCTCCCCTGGGCCTCAATGTCCTCATCTATAAAATGGGTGGAATCACACCTATCTGACAGGGGTATGGTGAGGACTCGGGGATGTGAACGTGCCTAAAAGGTGCTCAAGAGATGTTCGTTCTCTTCTCCTTTGCCTTCCCTGGTGGAAGGAAAACATAACTGTAAGTTGCGAGCTCCTGCCTGGACCCGCCGTTCTTCTTTGTGGAGTGGTTCCGGGCGAGGGCTTTCTCAGAGCTCTCCCGACGATGTTTGCTTCCCTGGAAATAGAATTGTTTTCAAAAGAGTTAGGGCCCCTAAGAGAAAGTGCCTTTCATTAGAACCTCACATTTTGCAAAGCTTCGTATTTATACAAGAGCCTCTGACATGACACTGTTAGCTTTCGGCCTTTCCCGTTCTTCCTTTCTCCCGGGACGTGCGAGAAGGCAGGAGAAGTGCTTTGTGAGGGAGTACCTGGTGGGAAGTACTCCTTGGGCAGACCAGCCCATCCGGCCGGGGATGGAGAGCTTGTTTCCATCTTCTCTTTAACGATGTTATGAAGATACACTGATCAACGATGCTAAGTTTCTAATGAAACTATAATATGATGGGTTTAAGCTGCTGATGCCTTCAGTAGAACCTGTATAGTTTAGAGATAACCCCCGCCTCCCCCCATCCCCTGATTTCACTCAAATATCTTTTCAATGTCAGGGGCCTTATAAAGGTGCAAAGGGTGTGTGCTAGGTATGAAAATCTGACTTGAATTTGCATTCTTTAATGTTGCACATTCTGCTATGATGGGCAAGACCTAGAGCTTAAAGGAGAACTTCCCGTCTCCAGTAACGGACTGGGACTGGTAAAGTGAGACACTGGTTACCTGCAGGTATGCTTGGGGTTGGTCTATTTTCCTGAAGGGACTAAACTAAGCAAGTCCCTAGAAAGGAGCCCCGTCCCGAGCTCAGAACACGGGAGCCCAGGAGCTGGCCGCACATGTGCACCCCTCAGGAAGAGCCGTGACCTCTGCAGTCGCGTTGGGCTGGGTCCTTTGCTGGTGGTACCTCGTGTATGTAACCACCCTACCCAGTCTAAGTCAGTGTCATTAACAGAACAGGATACCAGACAGGTTGCTTCTGCAGTTACTGAACACGGAGCTAGACTCTTCAGAATCTTCGATGGATCCCATTTCTGACTCTAAGTGTCTACTATGCAGAGGCAACAATACTTTTTAAAAAGAAAAGCAACTGCAGGAAAAATTCCCTAGCTGGGAACACGGGGTGATTTTCAAGATCACTGAGGTGTTTCTGCAAGTTCCTCTTCTCTTGCACACGTACCTGGTAGGTAGCAAATCTTTGAGGCAGAGTTTTTCCACTAGCAAATGGGAGCTTCAAGATCTTGGTGCCAAACACTAGAAACCCTTGACTAACTGAGCGGTGACTGCTCACTTCTGTCTGAGCCCTGTGTGCACATTGATATGGCTGGGTCAGTAAGAACCCAGGTCCTGGGGGATCGTCAAGTTTTAAGGATTTTTAAAGAATTGGGGCTTTTTTTTTTTTCTTTTAAGATGACCCATCCCCAATTGAGCAGGTCATTAGAAGCGAGTGGCCCATTGACAAGCCTGTTGACAATGGTTACAGACTCTGTGTGGCAGAGTCCGTATGGTCACATCACTCTGTACGTGCATTCTTATCTGCATGTGTTGTAAACTCAGACACCAGATCTTATCAGAACCAGGAAGATGAACATTTCAGGGCTATCACAACTGACACTTCTTTTTCTTAAAACCTGGTGGACATTGGGGAACGGGCTCCTGCAATGCTGTGGCTTTGATATTAGCCCCAGTTCTCACAAGCACATACAGGCCCTATTCCTGCAGCAGGAAAGCACATGATGGAAAGCACATGATGGAAATTTTCCACAGCCCATGCACTGACACCTGGGAAAGCCTCCTTGCTGGGTAACAGTTATGATGATGCAATAAGTGCCAACTGGTATTTCTCACCATGGGGCTGGCCGGGATCTGCTGCAAAGAAAAATAAGCAGATCTTCTGCATTATTTACATTTTAATATTTGATGTGGGGAGGTGGGTTGGGAGAAATTCATTCTGAGATTATAATGGATTTTTTTTAAAGATTATGGAATAAAGTTATTTTTAAATAAAAGCTTTAGTGTACTTGATTGAGACTTGATTAGTAAACTGAAAGATTTGGGGAGATGGGTTTACCGCCCCCAATGTTTTACTAGCTTTCCCACTGCAGGTGACAAAATTGTCCTGTGGCCATTTTATTCTTTTCCGTGGCTTGTAGGTACTACCCACCCTCTCAACCTACCGAGACACCCTCACCTTCTAAAATCTCCCTGAGAAATGTGTGCTTCCATCCTCTCCTCCCTGCATGTGCCCCTTTTTGCTCAGACTGCAGGCTTTCTAAAGGGCTGGACGTCCCCACGGAGAGCACAGAACCGAGGGACCTCTGACCACACAATTCCTAGCGGCCTTCCGGTCCGCCGGTCCCCTGGCTGTTGATGGCTTTGGAGATTGTCCTGGGCTCCGCTGGCTGCAGTCCCCAGTGGCTCACCCACCTCCCATTGGAGGTTGCCCAGCTCCTTTCCCTTACCCTGTCCTAGGCCTTTCCTCTTAGGTCACCCCCCGCCCCCTTTCTTCACTTCACTGCAAGCTCCCTGGCTCCTGAGCAAAGCTGCCCCATTCCAAACGCACTTCCTTCCTACCCAACCCACGTTTCCTACCGTAGCCGCCTCCCACGGTGTCTGTTCCCACCGTGCCTCCCCGTGGACGTGGATGAGTGTCTACGCCAAGACCCTCTTCTGAGCCCCATGGGCTCTGCCTGTTCTCCCTTGCGGGGGGCGGGGCGCATCCTGGGGTCCCCCCACGCCCCCGCAACTTCTCCGTCGTTGCCCCCGCATGTCCGTGCCCCCTTTTCTCCGGCCAGCGGCCCCCTCCGCACCGCCCACGTTAACCTCAGTCCCTCCATTCGCCACGGGGCTCTTTTCCTGGTTCCCATTTTTTAGACATTGTATTTATTTGTTTATTTTTAATCTTTATTGGAAGTATCACACAGGCACTCCT
>NW_005356712.1:2662184-2662502 GCF_000412655.1 Myotis brandtii
CCCTGGGCTCCCCCGCCTCTGCGGGCTCCTCGGTTCTCCAGCCTCAGGGCAGCCCCTTCTCCCGCGGGGTCCCCCGCCGGCCCCCCTTCTCTCCTCAGGCCGCGCTTCTGTCTCCCCAATCCCTGGTCCCCGGTGGCTTGGGTCCTTTTCTCATCAGTTTCCTTCCTACTCGCCCCGCCTCCCCCGGTTTCCCCAGGCCCAGCTCCCCGAGTTTTCTCCTCAGTGTCCCCTCGCTCATCCTGCTCCCTGCCGCACCCCACTTTTTTCACCCAGATCTTCTTACCCACCCCCCGCCCCCCGCATTATTGTCCAGCCCTC
>NW_005356712.1:2663463-2669319 GCF_000412655.1 Myotis brandtii
ACCGCGCTGCTCCTGACGAACTGTGCGGTCGGGGGCCCACCCGGCCCCCCAAGTGTCAGTTTTACATTCACAAAATGGATAGAAAAATTCCTGCCTCCGTGTGCGCTTGGGCGCTTCCCAAACTTGCCTCCTCGTGAAAATGGGGTCTGGGGCCCTTATTTAAAAAACAAAAGTAAATGTAAATACATAAATACTACATAAAACACATATGTAACATGTAACATTTATATCCCCAGCCTTTCCCAGTGCAGAGGGATTCGCAGGGCGGAGCGGGACTGGGGTGCGGCCGCCGGTGCGTGTGCGGCGGGTTGAGTTTCGGGGGGCCCTCGCCGGCGGCTGTCACCGAGGCCAGTGTGGACTCGGGGTGTAGTGGCCGCCCCCAGCTGCCCGCGAGCTGTCACCTCCGTGGGGAGGGTGCCCTTGTGCAAAGGCAAAACCTCAGGACGTGCCCCTCGTCCTCCCCCGCAACCACTTTGCCCCGAAAACCCACCCGTGTAGAAACGGGGTGTGTGTGGGGGGTTCATGGTGGGAGACCCCACTCTCGTGAACCCCCTGCTGACGGCAGCTCCCAGAGCAGCCATGCTAAGCCGGGGTCAAGGCCTGGGGCTCGGCACGTGTTCCAGAAGCTCCCTGTGCTCCCCTCCCAGCGGAGTCCAGCTTCCTCCGCCCTGGATTGTGGACGCCCGTCCCGGCTTGTCTGGCGGGGCAGGGGCTGCAGGTGGGAGGTTGAAGTCCCGGGCTATTCCCGGGGGTGGTGTAACTTTTTAATTCGGGAAGTGACAGTTCTTTGTTTGCTGGAGCCAGGCATTCAGTGGAAGGTGTAGAGGCAGCTCGGGGCCTTCCCATCTAGATAAGGGCTTTCTTTTCAGTGCCTGTTCCCCACAGGACTCGCTCTAAATGGCCCTGACTGTTCGCCCGAATAGTCTGTGAGTCTTTTTATAGCTTCCGCTGTCATTTTCATTGACCCCTTAATCGTTAAATCTGAAAGCGATCTGTAGCGAGCCTCTCTTTTTAGCACGAATCTGTTTCCAGTTCTGGGTTTTTTCCTAGTGATGGACCACTGTGTTTCGGGGTGTGGGCAGAGCTGTTGAGAGCTGCCAAGCTACTGTGAAGAAAAAAAAAATCCTGAGCGTTTTACATTCTTTTAAACTGAATCAAGCCTATTGTCATGGGGTTACAATGGACAAGAGTGGGTATCTTCAGAGCAGTGGTTGGAGTTCATTTATTCATTCAACAAGTATTTGTGGAGTACCTGCTGTGTGCTAGCACTGGCCAGTAGAAATGAAACGTGAGCCACATACGTAATTTAAAATGTTCCGGTAGCTGCATACAAAAAGTGAAACAGGTGAAATTAATTTTAAAACTATATCTTTGTCAGTCCAACATGTCCAAAACATCATTTTGTATTTTAGACTTTTTTTTGGTATTAAGTCTTCAAGATGAGATGTATATTATATACATAATCTTAATTTGGACTCACCACATTTTCATTGGTCAGTAGCCACGTGTGGCTAGTGGTTACTGTATTGGACAGCACAGCCCAATAGCCATGAACAGATAAGTTTGGGCTGGGGGTGGGGAAGAGATGGACAATAAATACATAAAAATGACAAGTGCCATCAAGAAAAGATAGATGAGCAATAGGTATAAAGAAAATTTAATGGAGTGAGAGGAAAGTGACTGGGCCACTTTATTTATTTGTTTATTTTTTAAAATATATTTTTATTGATTTTGGAGAGTAAGGGAGAGGGGGAGAGAGAGAGAGATAGAAACATCAATGATGAGAATCATTGATTAGCTGCCTCCTGCGCACCCCACACTGGGGATCGAGCCCACATCTCGGGCATGTGCCCTTACAGGGAATTGAACCAAGACCTCCTGGTCCATAGGTCGATACTCAACCACTGAGCCACACCAGCCAGCCTAACTGGGCCACTTTAGATTGTGAGGCCAGGAAGGCTTCTGAGAAGGCGACATCAGCACCAGCCCTGAAGGGTGAGATGGAACAGCCAGGCAAAGATATGGGGCCCTCTAGGCAGCGTTTCCCAGGCCGATGGACCATCTAATGCAGTGGTTCTCGACCTCCTGGCCCTTTAAATACAGTTCCTCATGTTGTGACCCAACCATAAAATTATTTTCGTTGCTACTTCATAACTGTAATGTTGCTTCTGTTATGAATCGTAATGTAAATATCTCATATGCAGGATGGTCTTAGGCGACCCCTGTGAAAGGGTCGTTCGACCGCCAAAGGGGTCGTGACCCACAGGTTGAGAACCGCTGATAATGTAATGATCCTGAGGCAGGACCAGTCACCTTGCTTTCTGCTGCCTGGAGTCATAGCTTTCATCTCCATGTTAAGGCGAATCTCCTTTCACAGACAAGGCCCATCATGAATATCTTTCTGTTCAGCCTGTGTGTCCACACACATCCCAGTGTTTAATTAGAAAACCCTGATCTTTTTCACCAAGAAGGGCCATGGCAGGTGCAGGCCCAGATGAAGCTGGGTCCCCGTGGCTCTGCTTGTGTAAGCTCTGCACTAATTGCGGCTTTCTTTCCCAGCAGCCAATTTTAGTTGGGGCCCAGACTCTCCCTTCAGAATTTCCTTCGTTCTAGAAATGAAGAAGAGACAGGAGTCACTGGGTTCTTTCTTCTTTTAGCTCCTGGATTCCTGAGCCTGAAATAGCAAGAGGTTAAATCCCCAAATCACAGAATTAGAGTGTGAAATCTGGGAATAGCTCATGTTTAAGAAGCATTTCATGTGAAATGTTTGGCACAGGCATCGTAATAGTTTAAGGGGCTTCATTTTATTTATATATAAGGAAGGTATATCATGTATATTTATTCAACAAATATTTACTGACTGCCTGTTCTCTGCCAGGAACTCTGCTAGGAACTGGGGGTAAACATACAAGGTCCTTGCTCCCGTGGAGTTGATGTCCTAGTTGGGGAAGATAGTTAATAATCAAATTAGTGATTGTGCTGTAAAGAAAAGTGAGAAGCCCTAGCCAGTTTGGCTCAGTGGATAGAGCATCGGCCTGTGGACAAGGGCCCCAGGTTCGATTCCGGTCAAGGGCACATGCCCGGGTTGTGGGCTCGACCCCCAGTAGGGGGCGTGCAAGAGGCAGCCGATCAATGATTCTCTCTCATCGATGTTTCTAAAAAAAAGAAAAGTGAGTCCTAACTGGTTTGGCTCAGTGGATAGAGCGTCAGCCTGCGGACTCAAGGGTCCCAGGTTCGATTCCGGTCAAGGGCATGTACCTTGGTTGCAGGCACATCCCCAGTAGGGAGTGTGCAGGAGGCAGCTGATCGATGTTTCTCTCTCATTGATGTTTCTAACTCTCTATCCCTCTCCCTTCCTCTCTGTAAAAAATCAATAAAATATATTTTAAAAAAAAGAAAGAAAAGTGAGAAGTTGAAGTTGTGAAAGAGATTGACTTGGGGGTCAGAGAAGGGCTCTCTAAGGAGCTACCATTTAAGCTGAGACCTGAATGAAGAGAAGGCACCAGCCCCAGAGGCATTCCTGGGGATGAGAATAGCTGGTGCAAAGGCCCTGGGGTTGGAACTAATGGAGCACAGTGAAGGGTGAGAGAAGGCTAGTTAGTATGCTAGAGCCAGGAGCAAGAAGAGAAATAGAAGCCCAGGTGAGAGACAAGGCAGGGGCCAGTTTCTGCAGGACTCTGAGGGCAGGGTGAGGAGTTTGTATTTTAGTCTAAGAGTGATTGAAGCGGATTACTTTGGAAGGTGAGGAGAATGGATGGTAGGGGCCAGAGCGGGAGCTAGGAGAGCAGTTGGAAGGCTGCTTAGAGAGAGAGGATGATGTTGCATAGATTAGAATAGTAGCCATGGAGATTAACGGAAGTTAGGTTTGCCAAGTCTCTTGGAAAAAGATTTGATAGAACTTGCTAAGCAGCGGTTCTCAACCTGTGGGTCGCAACCCCTTTGGAGGTCGAACGACCTTTTCACAGGGGTTGCCTAAGACCGTCCTGCATATCAGATATTTACATTATGATTCATAACAGTAGCAAAATTACAGTTATGAAGTAGCAACGAAAATAATTTTATGGTTGGGTCACAGCATGAGGAACTGTATTTAAAGGGCCAGAAGGTTGAGAACCACTGTGTTAATGGCTTTGGATTGGGAGGTGAAGGAAAGAGAAAAGTCAAGGATGACCCCTTTTCATATTATGTAGAGCCTCGGTGGTGTTCCAGAGGATGGCTAGTGTGCATGGGGAGGAAGTGAACCATGTGTAAATATAGTCCGGATGGCGTCATGAAATTTGTCATTGTCCGTGTCATTTAGTATTGTGTACATATGGGGTCTCAGCCTCGGCACTACTGACATTTTGGGCCAGAAAATGCTTCATGTGGGGGCTGACCTCTGGATTGTAGTATGCTTAGCAGCACCCATGGCCTCCACCCCTTACATAGCAGTAGCACCACCCCCAGTTATGACAACAAAAGTGTCTCCAGACATTGCCACGTGTGCCCAGGGGGGCAAAGTTACCCCCCCCCGCCCCCCGTTGAGAACCACTGGGCTACATGTAGAAGGCATTAACAGATTAGGGCTGTGTCACCATATGGAAATATCTGGAAGGAGCTGTTGCAGGATTGCTGCATAACTTTAAGAGATCTGTTTTGGATTTAAAATATACAGTAAAATATTCTTGTCATGTAAACATTCGCATCCAGAGGAATATGCTTCTACAGAAAAATAATGATATAAACGAAAGGATCACGTGTACAAACACAAATTTCTAGGAGGAATTACCGGGGCCTATACAAACACCAGTTTAGACTTAATATTTTAAAACCTAGATTTACATATAGAACCTCAGGGAATGAATATAAAGGAAACTTCCTTAAATGGCAAAGCCACCAAAGGCTTGATGTGATTATATGCACTTATAGGTGCATCTTTACCATCTGTTTCATTGAATCCAAGATATGGATCATATTGGCCTAGGTATCACTGAGAAAAAAAATACTGCCTGTGTGACCATGAAACGTCATCACTTGTGAGACATAACCTGATTTCATGGAGGTCAAAATGTGAGAAGACATCAAGATGTGTCCTAGGATATATGAACTATGGGGTGCTTAAGTTAGTTTCTATCTGGTAACGGCTATAAAAGGGTCAAAGTCTCGGAACTGTTAAAGTGGAACATACACACCAGGAAGTGACCTCATGCAGGAGGGAAGCCAGTTATTATATTAGTATGTGTCACCGTTACACATCATCGTGGTCAGAAAATCAATTCCGAGGGCCTTTAACTTACGAGCTTCACCAGCCATGGAGACCTTCCAGTGGAGGAGGAAATGAAACCAGGGCCTGCCCTTCCTGTCGATGGAGAAGCACCTTCCCAGCACTTAACTCCGCACAAGGTGCTGTCCTAGGCCCGACAGACACAGAGATTAAATCGGCTTGCTGTTTCTGAACAAAGATGCTTACATTCTGCAGGCGGGGGAGGCGCAGAGGGAAATTGGCTATTACAGGAGAGAATGAAATAAGCAGAGAAATAAGTTTTTCTACTCTGATAGAGTGAGATCAGGGAATGCTTCCCAGTTGCTAATCTAGGTGGGATTCTCCAAAGCAGAAAAGGAGTCCAGCTGTGAATGAGCTACTCCGGGCATGACTCTGGTCTAAGCAAGAGGAAGCAGGGCAAGTGCTGAACATTTTATTTTAGTCTTGATTTTGGGGGGTGGGGTGGGGGGGAACCAAAGCAGAGGAGTCCAGCTGTGAATGAGCTACTCCGGGCATGACTCTGGTCTAAGCAAGAGGAAGCAGGGCAAGTGCTGAACATTTTATTATAGTCTTGATTTTGGGGGGTGGGGTGGGGGGGATGGAGGGGGGCGTGA
>NW_005356712.1:2675653-2724082 GCF_000412655.1 Myotis brandtii
TTTCAGAGAAATTTTCTCCCAGGAGCGGGCTCTTTTGAGGAGAATTTAAATACATTTGAAAGCCTCCTAATCTGCACCATCTAACAGTCTTGCCTGGGCTAGTCCTGATCTGGTCCTCTCCTTTCTTCCTCTTCAGGCATTCATAGGAAAATGAGGCCTCTGGTCACTGGGTTTACCCTTCCAAAGGTTACTGAGTCATGGGTAACCAGCAGAGGGGAGTGCCAGAGCTGAGTAACCGAGGTGGAATGTGGCCTTTGGCTACTGGTACTGCCCCAGGTCACTTAAGTGGCAATTCCCTCCCAGAATCCCACCCGTGCCATGGTGAGACAGTGGCTTTCCGGGTCTGAGTCAGGGTGGTGAGGAGGGAAGTGAGAGTGCTGGTTTGAAGCATGCTGTCTCCTGTCCCAGAGGAACCGCTGCTGCTGGCCGAACTCAAGCCCGGGCGCCCCCACCAGTTCGATTGGAAGTCGAGCTGTGAAACCTGGAGTGTCGCCTTCTCCCCAGATGGCTCCTGGTTTGCTTGGTCGCAAGGACACTGCATTGTCAAGCTGATCCCCTGGCCGCTGGAGGAGCAGTTGTAAGTACTCTGGCCTCCCAAGGCACGAGGGAGTCCTCACGCGCCGAGGAACGGGAGCGCTTATTCAAACTACTACCTGCTCTTGGGTCTTGCTGCCTGAGAACAGGAGAGGGAAACGGCGGGACAGTTCAGGAATCCGCCACTGGACTCACAGAGCCCCACGTGCAGGACGTGGGAAAATTAATTCTATCGAGATTACGTTAGCCCCGAGTTTTTAAAAACAGATTCATTGAGATATAATTTACCCACCATACAGTTTGCCCATTTAAAGTGTATCTATCACCATGACTAATCTTAGAACATTTTCATTACTAATAAAAGAAACCTACATTGAAAGGGCAAGGAATACGCCCTCCATCTTACCTTGGCCATGTGCTTGGCAAGGAGCTCCTTCCCGGAAGTCTAAGCCTCTGCTAGCCACACCCAGGAACAAGACACCGACTTGCTCCTGGCCAATCGGCAGAGCACAGTCCTTTCTCCTCCCCTTACTCCAACCCCCACCTATAAAACAATCTTAGAACATTTTCATTACTAATAAAAGAAACCTACATCCCTAAGCCAGCACCCTCCAAACCCCTCTACTCGCCAGCCCTGCGTAGCCACTAATTTACTTTCTGTCGTTATAGATTGCCTATTCTGAACATTTCATATCAATCAGATAATACGTAGACTTTTTTTGACTGGCTTCGTTCACTCAGTGTTTTCAGTTATTTATGTTGATGCATGTATCAGTACTTTATTTCCTTTCATTGCCAAATATTCCATTGTATGGAGATAACCACATTTTGTTTATACATTTATCAATCGGTGGACATTTGGGTTGTTTTCACCTTTGGCTATTATAAAGAATGCTGCCATGAACATCTATGTACAAGTCTTTGTGTGGACATGTTGTTACCAGAAAGGGGACCTGGCCCTTGGTGGTTCTTGGTGCAGGAAAAATTTCACAACACGAGCCCGGATGACTATGAGGGAACATTTATTAAAGCTGGGGTCGCAAAACAAGACAGGACCCGGCATTGCAGAAGCAACAGGAGAGCCGAGGCTGGGCTGCCTTAGCTCTCTGGGAAGTCAGCGAAAAGGGCGCCTTGGGAACAGGTTCAGGGGACTAGCCTTTGACGACTAAGCTGCTGCCGCCCATTGCTCCCCAGGTGCAAGTCTTGTGGGTCCTTTGGGGTGTAGGAGATGCATGCTCGTGGGAGGAAGAAGAAGGGGAAGGAAATGGCAGGGGCTGCTCCCTAGACCAGCAGTTGCCAACTTTTCAGACCTCACGGACCACCAGTTGGTCCGCTGCTCCAAAGGTTTCCTTAAACCAGCAGTTGCCAACCCTTCCAGACCTCACGGACCACCAGTGGTCTGGGGACCACCGGTTGGCGACCACTGCCCTAGACCCAGAGCACGCCCTGGGCCCTTTGTCTTGAGACTTTATCTCAAAGGCGGGAAGGTCTCAGGGGAGGGTCTCCACAGAATATTCATCAGTCTTCTAGGTGTGCCCATCCAGGTTCCTGGTCTTTACTGATTGGTCAGTGTTAGGGCTGGGAGTTGTCAGTCATCGTGGCTGGTCCTGGTGTCGCCCACCTGGTTTTGCTGCTTTTCTTGGTCTGGAGGCTGGAATACAGCTGAGGCCTAGATGTTATTTCTAGGAAGGTGACCTCCTGTATCTACTGTAAATTGCTTTGCGAGTTTGTTCAGCTAACTGCCTCAGTTTCCCTATTCCATTTGTCCTGGCTTATTGGCCTGTCTCAATATGATTTCATATGTTTTCTGTGTTTAACCGTTTGAGGAACTATCAGACTTTTTCAAAGTGGCTCTACCATTTTACAATCCCACCAGCAATGTGTGAGTTTAAGAAATTTTCACATCCTCCCCAACACTTGCTATTGTCTGTCTTTGTGATTGTAGCCCAGCCGCCCTGGTTGGTATGAAGTGGCCTCTTACTGTGGTTCTGATGTGCATTTCCTTGATGGGCACTGATGTTGAGCACCTTTCCATGTGCTTATTGGCCCTTTGTTGTATATCTGCTTTGGAGAATTGTCTACTCAGAGCCTTTGCCCATTTTAAAATAGGGTGTTGTCTTTTCATTATCTACCACGTTTAGTTTCTGATATTTTTCTTTCTTTGGGCTGGACAGGTCCCAGGGTCTGAAAGCTCTGAGCCCCCAGTCAGTGGCCCAGCATTTGCATTTTTCATTTGTCCCAGGGTAACTCTGTCTGCATTTATGTTTTCAGCCAACATTTGTTGCAAATCTTCTTTGCCTAAAACTGAGCCGGGGGCGAGAATCCTAAATAAACCAAACACACAGCCTGTGCCCTTGAGGCTTTCATTTGTTTTGCTTTAGGCATTTCTTATAAATTGTATATTAGATTTAAGTTTTTTAGAAGTTTAGTCTGAAATGTGTTGCCTTGATAATAGGTAAAGCTGATGAGAGTTTGCTGAGATGGGTACTCTGTACACTGTTGGGGTTAGGGGGTAAATTTGTGCACTTTCTGGAAGGAAATCTATTTGACAATAGGCATTAAAGACCTTAAAAATGTCCTAACAGTGATTAGGAATCTCAGAAACGGGCTCATCTATTTACATGCATCATGAAATTAATTATATAGTAGTTAAAAATCAGAAACAGCTACAAATTGGATGATGAGACAATGGTTAAGGACATTATGGCATCTATATATATAAAACCCTAATATGCAAATAGACCGAATGGCAGACCAACCAACTGGTTGGTATGATGTGCGCTGACCACCAGGGGGCGTGCACAGAACATGGCGGGCATTGGCAGCAGGCGGCACAGTGGGGAACATGGCAGACATCAGCCATGGCGGGATGGTGGGGCAGGTGAGAGGGGGCACCAGACCAAGGCGGGGCACCAGTCACTGTCATCAGGGCAAGCCTTTGGTGGTTACTGAAAATTCTTTGCTCCCCCCCACCGCGGTCTCGCCTGGTGCTTGCACCTGCTGCTGGTGCCGGCTTGCTCACACCTGCTGCCAGCAACGGCCCTGCTCTCACTCACTGCTGGCGCCTGATGCAGGTCCCGATCACTCCGTGCCTTCCGTGGGTGCAAGTGGTGGCTGCCAGCCCCGATCGCCCCTCAGGGCTTCTCCATCTCCCCCTGCTCCTGAGGGGTGATCAGGGCAGTAGCTGCTGCTCGCACCTGCTGATGTAGTCCCTCAGCATGTGGGAGCAGTGGCGGTGGTAGCGGGGCTGCCAGCAGATAGGGGACTGGGGGCCATGGCGGGAGGGGCCGGGCGGGGGCGTGGAGGATGGGCCAAGACCCGCCCCTGTGCCCACCACAGCCTCGAGGCCCACAGTTCCTTTCAAGGTGCACAAATTCGTGCACTGGGTGCCTAGTTTTTATATATTTTAGCAGCTGTCAAAGATTGTGTGTATTTTTTAATAAATCTTTATTGTTGAAAGTATTATATATGTCCCTTTTTCCCCCCATTGCCCTCTTCCACCCTTCTCTCCCCCAAGCCTTTACTACCCTATTGTCTGTGTCTATGGGTTATGCATATACGCATGAGTTCATTGATTTATCTCTTTTCCCCTCCACCCTCCCCTGCCTTCCCTCTGAGGATTGAGCCTGTTCGATGTTTCTATGTCTCTGGGTCTATTTTCCTTCATCAGTTTATGTTGTTCATTAGATTCCACATATGAGTGAGATCATGTGACACTTATCTTTCTCCATCCATGCTGTTGCAAATAATAAGAGTTCTTTCTTTTTTACAGCTGCGTAGTATTCCATTGTGTAGATGTACCACCGTTTTTTAATCCACTCATCTGCTGATGGGTACTTGGGCTGTTTCCAGATCTTAGCTATGGTGAATTGTGCTGCTATGAACATAGGGGTGCACATATCCTTTCTGATTGGTGTTTCTGATTTCTTGGGATATATTCCTAGAAGTGGGATCACTGGGTCAAATGGGAGTTCCATTTTTAATCTTTTGAGGAAGCTCCATACTGTTCTCCACAGTGGCTGCACCAGTCTGCATTCCCACCAGCAGTGCACAGGGGTTCCTTTTCTCCACATCCCCACCAACACTTGTCGTTTGTCGATTTGTTGATGATAGTCATTTAACAGGTATAAGGTGGTACCTCATTGTCATTTTGATTTGCATCTGCATCTCTCAGATGATCAGTGACTTTGAGCACTTTTTCATATGTCTCTTGGCATTCTGTATGTCCATTTTGGAGAAGTGTCTATTTAGGTCCTTTGCCCATTTTTTAATTGGATTGTTTGTCTTCCTTTTGTTAAGTAGTATGAGTTCCCTGTGGATTTTGGAGGTTAACCCAAATATGTTCTCCCATGGGGTGGGCACTCTTGTTATTTTATTGATGGTTTCTTTTGTTGTGCAGAGGCTCTTTATTTTGATGTAGTCCCATTTGTTTATTTTCTCCTTAATTTCCATTGTCCTAGGAGATGTATCCGTAAACATATTGCTACAAGATGTCTGAGATTTTGCTGCCAGTGGTTTCTTCTAGGATTTTTATGGCTTCATGTCTTACATTTAAGTCTTTTATCCATTTTAAGTTTATTTTGGTGTATGGTGTAAGTTGGTGGTCTAATTTCATTTTTTTGCTTATATCTGTCCAATTTTCCCAACACCATTTATTGAAGAGACTATCTTGACTCCTTTGTCAAATATAAATTGAGCATAATGACTTAGGTCAATTGCTGGGTTCTCTGTTCTGTTCCATTGGTCTATATATCTGTTCTTATGCCAGTACCAGGCTGTTTTGAGTTAGGTGGCTTTGTAATATAACTTGAAATCTGGTATTGTGATTCCTCCAACTTTGTTTTTCTTTCTTAAGATTGCTGCAGCTATTCGGGGTCTTTTTTGATTGTATATAAATTTTTGGAATATTTGTTCTAGCTCTGTGAAATATGCTCTTGGTATTTTAATAGGGATTGCCTTGAATCTGTAGATTGTCTTGGGTAATATGGACATTTTAATGATGTTGATTCTACCTTTCCATGAACATGGCATATTCTTCCACTTGTGTATATCTTCCTCTATCTCTTTTTTCAATGTCTTGTAGTTTTCCGTGTGTGTGTGTGTGTGTGTGTTTTGTTGTTGTTTTTTTAGTCGTGATTTTCGGTTCCTTCTGTAGTCAGTTAAATAATGCCAAGGTCATTTATTGTTGTTGTTGTTTTTTAAATATGTTTTTATTGATTTCAGAGAGAGAGAGGGAGAGGGAAAGAGAGATTGAAATGTCTATAATGAGAGAGAATCATTGATCGGCTGCCTCCTGCATGCCCTCTACTGGGGATGCAGCCCACAACCCAGGCATGTGCCCTTGACCAGAATCGAACCTGGGACCCTTCAGTCCGCAGGCTGTATCCATTGAGCCAGACTGGATAGGGCCATTCATTGTTTATTGATCCACTCACTAAGTACAGGGGACTAAACTTCACATCCAGAATTAAGTCTGATATAAATCTATAGTCTGAAAAAGTTTTTAAAAGCATAAAATGGCCTTGGCCAGGTGGCTCAGTTGGCTGGAACATTGTTCTGTACACCAAAAAGGTTGTGGGTGATTCCTGGTCAGGGCACATACCTAGATTGCAGGTTTGATCCCTGGTTGGGTGCAGCCAATCGATGTTTCTCTCTTTCTCTCTCTCTCTCAGTTCCTTTCTCTAAAATCGGTCAACATATCCTCAGATGAGGATTTTTTAAAAAGCATAAAATGAAATATGTGTGTGTTTTTTTCCTAAAAGTGATTTTTGTACTTAAATATATACAGTATTATAGGTAAATATAGTCTTCCCATATTAACTATTAATAGCCTCACTTCCAAATTTTCCCCACATTTCTGTTATTTTTATAATTCAAAATAATTGTTAAGTCCTTTACAAAAGGAGGAGTCTGGGGCATTTATGATCTTAGGATTGTTACACCTTTAAAAAATATTTTTATTGATTTCAGAGAGGAAGGGAGGAGGGGGAGAGAGATATAGGAACATCAGTGATGAGAGAGAATCACTGATAGGCTGCCTCCTGCACGCCCCCTACTGGGGATTGAGCCCACAACCTGGGCATGTGCTCTGATGGGAATTGAACCTTGATCTCCTGGTTCTTAGGTCACGCCGGGCGGGCCCAGGATTGTTACACATTTTAAAATGTCATATGTGCTTTTGATATGGAGCAAGTAATTGATACTAACCAAATAGTTGTAATACTTTTAGAAATAAACTTTTTAGAAACTTTAATTTCAGTGAAGTTCTCCCAATGAGCCTACCTTGCCCCTAGTTACCCCTTTTCAAGCTGCACCTCCCCACCTCCCATGTAGCTCATCCCTTGATTCATTGACAGACTCAGAAGTCCAGGGGATCTGTTGAGCAGTAGGCTAGGATTCCCAAGACTTACTTATGTTCTGGTTCCAAATCTGCCCCTGATTTGGGGACCACAGGAAAGTCAACTCTACCCCTAAGGTGGAGATTTTAGTATCTTTCTAGAGAAATTAAATGAATGATATTAAAATGATTTAACATATTAATGTGCCTTAATTTCTTTGGAATAAAGTAGCTATAAAAGTATCCCTTAATTCAAATACAGAAATTAGGATTTTATAAAAAATAAAACAAATATAACTTTAGAGGGTCACGCTGTCCTGTGAAGTTTTTCCATAGCCTGCCTTTTACGTGCTTTTTCCCTGGATGGCAAACTCAGGCTCCTGTGCCAGGGCCAGGCAGGTCTGCGATGTGTGTGGGGCCATGTGTGGGTTGGGCAGGCCCAATCAAAAAGATATTCATTATCACATCCACATGTTTTGTCAGAATAACAAAATCTCAGACTATATTGGGCCATTTAGACCAGGGGTCAGCAATTTTTTTCTGTAAAGGCCCAAATAGTAAATATTTTCGGTTTTGTAGGCCATGTGTCTGTCAGCGGCACTCAGCTAGGCCGTTACAGCATCAAAGCACCCATAGAAAACAGGTGAGCACATGAGCGTGGTGGTATTCCATTAAAACTTTATTTATAAAATCAGGCTGCTGGCCTAGGCAGAGCTTGCCGACCTCTGATTTCGATTAATAGAGCTTTAGAGCCAAAGGAGGCTACAGTGCTTCCATCCCTCCTAGCTTTATAGGTGAGCTTGGTTAAATGTTTTTAGTCTATTTCAACCACACAACTGACAAACATGTGATTTCCTTCCTTTTGGGGACAAATGTAGTACCTAAAAAGGTCCCGCTACATCTGTGTGGTCTAGGATTTCTCATGGAACTCAGCTCCAGCTTTGTCATCTCCATTTCCCCTGTTTGATATGCCCCAGGGTGTGGTCAGGGTCACGTAGGGAAGTAGGACCTCATGCTCACACTGATCAAGTGCATCACCGGCAGGAAACGTCAGGTGTTCTGGCTGAACCTCCGGCTGTCTAACTGCTCATGCCTTTGAGATACTGGCTGCCAGGCGAGTGGTGGAGGGCCCAGTAGTTAGGGACCGAGTGTTAAAGTAGAAAGTTAAAGGCAGAGGCTCCAGTTGCTCAGTGCACCCCTGAGTGGTTCTGTGGGTTCTTTCTCTCTGTGGGCTATCCTGCTGGTTGGAAGTAAATGAAAGAGCCTTATTAATTGGTTGGAATATAGCGAGTGAAGGCAGAAATCAGTGTGTACCAAGCCAAGTGTGGGCAGGAAAAGGGTATATTTCCCTGCTGCTTGGGAGTTTTCTAAGCTAGAGATGGGAGGCTCCTCAGGCAGGAGAGCTGCGGATGGCTAGCGAGGCTCAGTTCAGTCCTAGCTCCAGACCGGCAGCGCGCTTGCTTTCCCGTGGGAAAGGCTGAGTGCGCCTTTCCTTTCCCACACCCCCAGAGGACTTGCTCCCACAGGCAGGCCCCCATTGCAGGGCTGTCCCAGATGGGATGAGCCAAGGCCAGGGAAGCCTCTGTTACACGAATTCGAAAACGAAAAATCACACCAGCATTCACCGAAGCCCAGGTTGTGGCCAGGACTTTCAAGTCTTAGATACCCAGGATGAAAAGTGGGTTCACTTGGTGACAGCTTCGTACTCATTAAGAACTCTCTACCTCCCCAGCATCCCTAAAGGGTTTGAAGCCAAAAGCCGAAGCAGCAAAAATGATACAAAAGGGCGAGGCAGCCCGAAGGAGAAGACTCTGGACTGTGGGCAGATTGTGTGGGGTTTGGCCTTCAGCCCGTGGCCTTCTCCACCCAGCAGGAAGCTCTGGGCACGCCACCATCCCCCAGGGCCAGACGCCTCCTGCCTGATCCTCGCGACGGGGCTCAACGATGGGCAGATCAAGATCTGGGAGGTGCAGACAGGTAGGTCGTTTCTGGCTGGCACAAGGTCCTGGAGGCTCGTGTGCATGTCCTCATCGGGGGCTTGAAGGGCCCCAGCCCCCCAGTCGGCTGAGGGGTGCAGCTGTGATGGGCAGACCAGGTGCCATCTCTCCCACTGACCGAGTGCTCCTGCTGCCCCGCTAGGGCTCCTGCTTTTGAATCTTTCCGGCCACCAAGATGTTGTGAGAGATCTGAGCTTCACACCCAGTGGCAGTTTGATTTTGGTCTCTGCGTCTCGGGATAAGACCCTGCGCATCTGGGACCTGAATAAGCATGGTAAGGAGGCGATGGACTCCCGGGACTCCTAAAATACTATGTGTGCTCCTTTCCCTGCTTTACCTGTGTCATTTTTACCCAGAGTAGTGTTTCTCCATCTTTTTTTCTATTCTTGTTTCTTTAGGAGCCTTTTCCGACAATTTTTTCTTAATCACTCCCCCTCATCCCTTGAAGATTTTAATTCTGTATATCTGTCTGTTGATTGAATACATATTTATACACTGTAAGGAAAAAACTGAGATTTTTTTAAACCAATAGAACCAGTTTTTGCCACTGTTGATCTCACCTTTATTGAAAATACGGTGATGGAGAATACCTTTCCCACCATGGCATCACTGACATTTTGGGCTGCATAATTCTTTAATTTAGAAGAATGATAAATGCACTCCCCTCCTCCCAGTTCCCGCCCCACCCTCCGCCCTCCCTCCCCACCCCCTGTCCTCATCCCTAGGTGCACGATTTTTGTCCAGTTTCTTCCCGCATCTCCCATTCCCCTTTCCCCCCCAAGAATAGTCAGTCCATTCCCTTTCTATGTCCCTGATTCATTATAATCACCAGTTCATTCTGTACATCAGATTATTTATTCACTTGGTTCTTAGATTCACTTGTTGATAGATGCATGTTTGTTGTTCACAATTTGTATCTTTACCTTTTTCTTCTTCCTCTTCTTAAAGGATACCTTTCAGCATTTCGTATAATACTGGTTTAGTGGTGATGAACTCCTTTAGCTTTTCCTTATCTGTGAAGCTCTTTATCTGACCTTCAATTCTGAATGATAGCTTTGCTGGATAAAGTATTCTTGGTTGTAGGTTCTTGGTATTCAGCACTTTGAATATTTCTTGCCATTCCCTTCTGGCCTGCAAAGTTTCTGTTGAGAAATCAGCTGACAGTCGTATGGGTATTCCCTTGTAGGTAATTGAGTCTCTTTCTCTTGCTGCTTTTAAGATTCTCTCTTTGTCTTTTGCTCTTGGCATTTTAATTATGATGTGTCTTGGTGTGGTCCTCTTTGGATTCCTTTTGTTTGGGGTTCTCTGCGCTTCTTGGACCTGTAAGTCCATTTCTTTCACCAGGTGGGGGAAGTTTTCTGCCATTATTTCTTCAAATAGGTTTTCAATATCTTGCTGTCTCTCATCTTCTGGCACCCCAATTATTCTGATGTTTGTACGCTTGAAGCTGTCCCAGAGGCTCCTTACACTATCTTCGTATTTTCGGATTCTTTTTTCATTTTGCTTTTCCGGTTGGGTGTTTTTTGCTTCTTCGCATTTCAAATCTTTGGCTTGATTCTTGCGCTCCTCTGGTCTGCTATTGGGTGTCTGTATAATATTCTTTATTTCAGTCCGTGTATGCTTAATTTCTAGTTGGTTCTTTATCATAGCATCGAGGGTCTCATTAGTTTTCGTGACTCTCTCCTCAAGTTTATTGACAGCTTCTAGCACATTTTTGCAAGCCCTCAAAATTGCGATTTTTAGCTCTATATCCTCCATTTCTGTCATGTTTTTTTGTCTCCGCATTTTTTATGCTTTCTTGGTGCACCCCCTAGTGGTCTTTGTGCGCAGTCTTGTTCTAGTTGAGCCTTGATTGTTGTAGTTAATACTAGAGGGATTTGACCACCAGGCCGACTGGCTGTGTGAATCAGCTGTGTCTGCCGCGGAAAACTTCTGTCCTCTGGGGAGGTGCTAATCTAGCCTTTGCCTGAGGCGATCTGGCAAATGGCTCTGCGCAGGGCTTGGGCGGGGCGGGCTCAACAGGGCGGGCGGGCGGAGGGAGCGGTTATGGCCCCTCTCAGTCCCGTTCCCAGAGGCTCTGCTTCTCAGAACCCCCGGAACCGCTGCAAACCTCGGAGGGAAAGCTGCCTTCCAACTGATGCCAGACACTCCCGCTTCTCCCGTTTGGGTCCGAGTCCCCAGCGATTCGCCCGTATCTGGAGCTCAGAGTCTGAGACTCCCCCCTGACCGAAAACGACAACCGCGCTCTCAGCCACCAGCCCGCTTTGCGCGCGCACCTCCGCACCTGAGTTTTTTCCACACTGCGCCTCCTCTGAGCCTCGGTGTGCTGTTATTTTTCCTTCTAGTTGAAGAGTCTCTCCTCAGCCAGCCTTCTTGCGGTTCTGGGTGATGTCCGTTCCGTCTTTTAGTTGTATTTTTGAAGTGGTTGTTTGCGGCAGCAGTCTGCGGTGTTTACCTATGCCGCCATCTTGGTCTCTCCTTGGGCTGCATAATTCTTTGTTATGGGCTCTACCCTGTAGATGCCAGCAGCACCCTCTACAGTCGTGACAACCACAATGTGTGCAGACATTGCCAGTGTCCACGTGGAGGGCATAGTCTCCCCAGTTGAGAACCGCTGATCTAGAGGAAGTCATCCTCCCTGGGCACTTCCTGTTAGAAGTAAAGTTTCTTTGTGAAGTAGAATCGAGGTCTAGAAGAATTCTCTCAGGCTTGAGGGGGTCGGCTTTTATGCAATTCTGCCTTGAACAGAATTATAGAGGAGCAGCCCAGTGAAGAATTCCGCACGTCTCTGGTGTTGATCCTCGAACTGGAAGGTGACACAGGGAAGGGGAATTCGTTAGCAGGTCATTCCTCCCCCACCTGGGTGGGCACGCGGAGGCTGGAGGGAGGTGGGAAGAGGAAATGGTGATGCGGGCAGTTCATGAAGAGACACGCTCATCCCTGATGATGCAAAGGCACCGCACTCTTGCCTGAGCCATGGCTGTTCTCTAAACTGTGACAGGGGCCCTGTCTGTTTCCCTCTTAGAAACGAGTCCAATAATTTGTCAAAACAGCTGAGGAGGAGGTGCATGTAGTTTCCTCACCTGAGGGCCCCTCGTCACTAAGAGACCTCTGTCCAGTTCCTCCCGTTACTGTGGGGCTCGTAGTCATACCGTCCAAGCTAGGCCTGCTGACCAGGAGGGTTGTTCAGAGGCAGTGCCACCATTGAAGGCAGGTTCTGGAAGTGGCTTTGAAAATCACTTGGTGGTTGGGAAGCTGCGGGTGACAGAGTGGGCAGAATCACTAGACCAATTAGGGCTTTTCAAACAGGAGGGGAATAAGGCAGTGTTCCCAGGTATTGGGCCCTGCCCTACCTGACGTGCCTTAATTTATTCAACACTCACGACGACCTCAGGGCAGGTGTACTGTTCTTGTTTGATAGCTGGAGAAACCATGACTGACTCTTAAAAATTTATATTTATCCACACATACCCATAAATTTATAAATGACCATATATATTCTTAAAATAAAAAATATATATTTTAAAGAATAAAGTAGCATATATATATTTTTATATTATATATGTATATCTATATATCTATCTATATATATATTTTTTAAATTTTTTTCCTGCCCTGGTTGGGGCTTTTCAGTGGTTAGAGCGTCGGCCCAAGTACTGGAGGGTCTTAGGTTTGATTCCTGGTCAAGGTCACATACTTGGGTGTGGGTTTGCTCTCTGCCCCCAATTGGGGGTCGGGGCGCATGTGAGAAGCAACCAGTTCATGTGACTCTCTCACATCAATGTTTCTCTCTTCCCCCTCCATCTTTCCCTTCCACTCTCTCTGAAAAGCAATGGAAAAAATCTCCTCAGGTGAGGATTAACAAAACAAAAATATTTTAAAAGTTTTTTCCCTTTTATTTTAGCTTGATTCCTGCCCTCACCAGCCTTGCCATCTTTCTAATTCTCCCTTCGGTTGAATTCCTCCATAATCCCCCTGTAATCTTGTGTAGCCCATGCTAAGAGTCTTCCATATCTCTTTCCATATTTTGCTTACACTTGTATGACCCTATTCGGACAATCACACTCTTACATTTATGGGTTTTGGAGTCATTATGTTTCACAAGAATGGAATCATAGTCTTTATATTTTTTTCCTGAATCTTGTTTTTTCATTAAAGATACTCCATGGGAAATCTAGATTCTTAATTTAATATGAATTAACAGGGTGGATCCACCTGTTACACTCTCTATTCACTCATTTCCCTATGGATGGGCATTTTGTTTTTTTCAAAAACTGAAACCTGGAGAGGTTGCGTGAGTGATTTAGGATTGTGTGCTAAGTGAACAGTGGAGCCAGTGTTCAAGCCCAAGTTTGCCTGACTCCAGAACACGTGGCCCTAGTAACTGCACCATTGCTCATCCAGACACCTGGGGGGGGCGGTGAGGGGGAGGGTGCGGAGTGGGAACCTTGTGGCGAGGGGGAAACCATTACAGAGAGAAGTGAAGATACTCTCAAATTCGGAAGGATGCTTCTAAGTATAATTGAGGTGGTTGGGGGACTGGAGAAGAATGTTCTTTGCTATCAAAGGGATCTATCGAACCTGATCTGTCTATACCGTTTGTCCTGATGATCCTGTGGAGTTTGGTGAAACAGTGGGCAGTGATTTCCCTTGGGTGTTAGAATATCATATTAATAGATTTCAGGTATTTAAATGGCAGGTTTTGTCATATTGCTTTCTCTGCATTAAAAAGTGGGCGGTGGCACTCAGTTGCTAGAGAACTGGGTGGGTGGCCCATCACTACCCTCAGTCTTCCTGCTTCGTGGTTTGAGACAGCTCACTGTCTGCCCCTTTGTCTGCCAGGTAAACAGATTCAGGTGTTGTCGGGCCATCTGCAGTGGGTTTACTGCTGCTCCATCTCCCCGGACTGCAGCATGCTTTGCTCTGCAGCTGGAGAAAAGTCGGTAAGTCTCACACATCAGGTGTTATTTCCTCTGTTGTGTTGGTTCGGCAAGCCCTGGAGGTGTTGTAGCCGCCTTGTGTGTGAGAGGGTAAGTAAACCAAGTGTCTCAAACCCTGCCTCCTGCATCCCTCCCTTTTGATTTGCACTTCGACATGAGCCAAAAGAGGAGGTTAAGTTTACGTAGATCGCTACCTTCATTGGAAAGCGATGACAAATGGGAAAGGGGTGCTTTTTAAATTTCTTTTCCCCTTAGAGAGTCTACGATTTCAAAAGTTGCAACCCATGTATGGATCCAGATTTCCTTTGAACCATCTAGTTTATAGCTACCTAATTAGGCTTTTCATTTCAGATCATAAAATGTACAGCTACTTATTGAACTTTGCCCTGACATCCTGTCTGTTGTTTTTAAAGAAGTATTAGAAACCCAAGAATACTTTGGGAACAGTTTTGCATGGAGCTGTGTGCTGTGGCTGACTTGGGAAAGTTAAGAATTCACTGTTTGGTGCAGCCCAGGTGGTTAATCATTCATTGGAGTTTTGGAACTATGTGAAAGTGAGAGTTTTCTTAAAGGAAAGAAAATAAAATCCTATTTGTAATGACTCTCAGGAATGTTGAAAGTGATGAGCTGTGTCCGATGTGTAGTGGTGGGGCAGAGTCCCATGTTTCTGAAGCACACGGGTGTAAAATGGCACGGCAGATTCAGGTGTTGGTAGCCCTGGAGTTCTCACTCTGACCCCATTTTTGGTATTAAATGAAGGGACAAGCTAGCATGTGGCTTAGGTCTTCATCCACACATACTGCGTGTTTGCAAACAGCGCTCAGAAGCAGAACTCGGAAGCTTCTACTGACCCATGTTAGCTGGCAGTCTTCCTGAGGTTGGCCCTGTTTGCTCCTCCTCGAGCATGTCCATTGGTTAGGCACCTCAAGAATGCGGACTGTCACTTATTTAAGCCTATGATACATTTTGGAAGAGCTGTAGAAGAAAGGGTGGAATGTGGCTTCCTCTGGCCGTGGGGCCTGAAGTGGGCACTGCTCACATTCTAAATACTATGTTTCTGCCCCTAACCAGGCCCCTGTCACTTTCCACAGGTCTTCCTATGGAGCATGCGGTCCTACACATTAATCCGGAAGCTAGAGGGCCACCAGAGCAGTGTTGTCTCTTGTGACTTCTCCCCTGACTCTGCCTTGCTTGTCACGGCTTCTTACGACACCAACGTGATCATGTGGGACCCTTACACTGGCGAGAGGCTGAGGTCACTCCAGTAAGGACCCGCATCCCTGCTTACGGCTTCCTTGTGGGGTGACTGATGAGAAACCTGTGCTGGATGAGACATGTCCCTTTTAGAGTCGGGGCATGGGAGGGGCATCCTGGGTAAAAGACACGGTGGGTTCAGTGCTTATTCTGAGGCTGGTGTACAGTAGTGCTTTCTTGTCAATTAAGTTCTCAAATTAGACCCCAGTGCTTTCAACCTTCCTGCTAAGTGAGACTTTACTTCTTTGGATTCAGCATTAAGAAACCTCAAAGTGACTCTTTTTTTCCATTTACTAATAACGGTAGTAACAAGTTCAGAACGATCCTTTTATCGAAACTGCTATTTCCATAATGAATTTTCATGTTTGCACAAATTTGGTCTATTTTTCTCCTTTATCTCTATTTTATGAAGCAAATAATAGGTAGTCCTATAATTATCATGTATCTGAGCCTAAAAATGACTTTCAGTTTGTACCGTGGCATTCAAGTAAGGGCTGACCTACTTTGCATAAGGAAACTAGCACAGGGAGTGTTAGCCACCTCCGGCCCCTCTGTAAGACGCTTGGAGCCTTAGTAAATGCACTTTTCTCCAGTCTTCTTTTCTAGTCCGCAAGTCCCAAGGTTTTCCATATGGGGTACAAGATGCGTCCTGAGCCTTTTCATAGCCAGGTAGTTTGGCCTCCTGCCTGGGGGTGAAGGTGAAGGGTGAGGGGTGGCCATCACTCCTTACTGTCCTGTTTCTTTCTCCTCAGCCACGCCCAGCTCGAACCCCCCATGGATGACAGCGATGTCCACATTAGCTCCCTGAGATCTGTGTGCTTCTCTCCAGAAGGCTTGTACCTTGCCACTGTGGCGGATGACAGGTAACCAGAGGCTCTCTTTATGTGGCCTCAGAGCAGGTGCTCGCACGTCATTGTAGCGTTTCCCTAGGCGTCTGGCTCCAGGTTTGCTAATGTGCAAACATGCTTTTCTTTCTCATCCAGACTCCTCAGGATCTGGGCCCTGGAACTGAAAACTCCAATTGCATTTGCTCCCATGACCAATGGTCTTTGCTGCACATTTTTTCCACACGGTGGAGTTATTGCCACAGGGTATGTATCTGTGAGCTGAACAGATGGGCAGCAATTTCTGCTGAGTGTACCATGGAGCTTTTTAAGGAAAGAAAGCATTTAGAGTTTTCCTGCCTGCGAGGAAGGCTTTAAGAAAATGCAAGATTACATAAAGCTCTAATATCCTATTCTGCCACTATAGGTTGTCATTTATTCTTAATATTTAATCTAAGTGTAATTAAAGAGTTACAATTCATGACAGCTCATGGAGCAAGCCCGCAAGGACGCATCCATTAAGATGATGCAGAACTTATATGGAAACCCTTCCTGCAGAAGGTCTCTACCATCTTTCAGGGACCATCTATAACTCAGGAGGTGGCATCCTTCCTCCTGTGGCCTCACAGTGTGATTTAGAAAGGGCTGTGCTGGCAGAGAGCACTTGGTGTCAGAGGTGTCTGGAGTCTTACAATCCTCTCAGCAGCCTTAATTATTCAGCACCACAGCTTTTACATCCATTTCAGCAGCCAGGGTTACATTTCACTCTCCCGAGTCTCCTGCTAGTGCAAGTCGGAGTAGAGACATTAGTATCCGTCACAATGGAAACAGCTATTTCCAAGGTCTGTCTTAATGCTTTGGTTTCCGTTTTGTTTCAGGACAAGGGATGGTCACGTCCAGTTCTGGACAGCTCCCCGGGTCCTGTCATCACTGAAGCACTTATGCCGGAAAGCCCTCCGAAGTTTCCTCACCACCTACCAAGTGCTGGCACTGCCAATCCCCAAGAAAATGAAAGAATTCCTCACGTACAGGACTTTGTAAGCAGCGCTACACGATCTCGTGTGTTTTCTCTGTAGCAGATACAGCTCCCTGGCGAAGGAGTAGCTGGGATAATGGGCCAAACATCTGGTCTTGGATGGACATAGTTTCTCTTTGGAATTGTGAACAGAATGTAGCAAAACCAGATTCCAGTGGACTCGTCATGGATCTTCTCCCCTCGACACGTCAGTCATAGAGGGGATTCCACCTCCGTGGCCACAGAGCCTTATCTTCAACCTTCAGTCCACTTAGAAACAAGTTTTGAATTCTTTCTAGTAGTTTTGATTCAAAGTGCAGATAATGAGGTTTTGGTAAGAAGAGTCAGAGGCCTCGCGAGCCTCTGTAGCGGCCGAGGGGTTTCCGCTCCCTCTGCTGGGAAGTGTGGCTCCTGCCTAGTCCCGGCCGTTTCAGATGCAGCAGCAGCGGCCTGGTTTCAGCTTCTCTCCTGTTGTCAGAGTTGGTGTTGGCAAGTCTCTCCTTCCTCTAGCTTCTCTCTGAGCAGTGGGACAGTTTTCACGGAGCAGGCTCTGGTATTAGCTAACTTACAGGTGACTCAGGCTGTGCTCCTGACTAATACACTATAATTGGCTTTTTCTTTTTTTAAACAATGGTGTGCATGTGCAGATGATAAACTTATATGCCAGGTTACACAAGGATTTACTCCTAAACTGCATGACTGTTCAGATGGCTGAGTTGTTGGTTGTTTGCCTCTCATTAGCATATTTATTTGTATTTTCTCAACAGATGTTAAGGTACAACTGTGTTTTTCTTGATATCTAAAAACCATAGTACTTAAGCTGAACAGTTGTGAAGATGTCTCCTTAATTGTGTAAAGCATTGTGTTGTCATTACTTCAGCTGATACTCTCATGTACGAGGTCTGACTGCTGCTTCTCCTCATTGGACGTGTGAGCCAGTTTCAGCTCTACCCCTACACAAATATAGCTCCTTAAAAGTACTCTTCTCCTCCAGTGATGTGGTTATCTAATCAAGACACCTCATTCAAACATAACCTGCCTTTGGGAAATTTAATATATTTTAAATTATTTTAAAAGAAATGCAACATCTTATCCTTTGGCTTTCTTACTAGGTGCTTTATGGAGGCCAGTGTAATATAAAACGTGTTGAAAAAGGAGAGAAATCTCTCCTCTACTGCCTTTGTCCTGAAGAAAACATTTCTTTTCAAGATGAGAGACTCGTGGAAGGAAAAAGTTAAAAGCTTTTGGCTCTCCGTTTCATTCCTTCCATTAGGGAAAAAAAGCACCTGTAAGACAAGTGAGCGCAGCCGGGCAGCTGGGGATGGAGTGGGCAGGTGTTTAATTGCGAGGTTATCCTGCAAAGTCGCGAACAGTGTAGTCTGGGAGCTCAGACTTCCTCGAGGCCCCCTTAGCCATTAGCTTCCAACGCTGCCGGCGTCCTCGGGGAGCGAGTCCCACGTCGGGCGATGGAAAAACTGACTTCTCCCTTGTGAAGAACAGCCTCCAGAGTTGATTCTGTGATAGGAGAGGTGAAAGTTTCATAGAGGCAGGTTGAATAAATCAGTGTCTTTATAACTAAGGAAGAGCCACTTGCAACACAACCAAGAAAGCTGCTTTATTTTCATTCTGAAGAGCGGTATCAATGCAGCACGGACTGCAGCGAGCTGCCAAATCTGCACCCAGGCCCATCCTTCCCAGTGGCAGGTGGAGTCAGGCTCAATCTCGCACCCCCTCCCCTCTCCTCACCCCCGGCAGGAAGTACGTGTTATACAACTTCTGGCCCCTAATGGCATAAAAATGAAAGTTTTCTCTACCGTCCACCCACAATTAGGAATCTGCTAGTAAGTCCTCTACTTCAAGAGGAGAAATAAAAAGACCAGTTTTGAAAGGAAGAGAATTGAGTCCATTTTATGAATATAATAGTTTGGGCCAGAAATCTGTTCACATCTACTCTCAAAGTAGACACAGTGTCACAGACTATATGTGATTTTGGAGATGTTCTGTTTATCTTGAGTTGGAAGACACATGGGCCATATTAGATTTGAAAGCCTTATAGTCCAAAAGGGTAAAAGCCTTATGGTTGAAGTAAAGGTGTTTGCCTTTTTCTACCTATAAAACACAAGTGGGCAGTGCAGCAAGACAGTTGTTCACTAAAATTGTTCTGTCCACTCTGCTCCAAACAGCCACAAACAAGGTATTTTATATGTCTGCCCACCCATGCCTAGAACAAGAATTTTCCAAGACTGGGTGATTGTGGCTTCATCCCCTGACGCGGGCAGCAGTTCGTCCTGTAACCAGATCCCCTGTTCTCTAGTCACTGCTGTTCTCTAGTCACTGCTGGGCCTGCGACTGCAGCAAATGGTCCTCAGCGTCTAGGCCTCCGAGACAATCAGGTCTCTGGTGACTTGAAAAGCTGCAATGAGGGAACTCAGCTGAATCTTCTCGCTGGTGCCCACAGAAAGTCTGTACCTAAATGAGATCAAAAGGTCAGAGCAGAGAATACCACACAGCAACCCTTTGACAAGAAAAGAAACATCAAAGACTGAACATCTGAAGGAGGCGAGGAGGTCATGAAAATTGATCCTGGATGTCACCTTGTATGTGTCCTCTAACATTTTCTTCTGTCCTAAACACAATTTTTCCTCACCAATTTGAAGGAAAAATTAAGTCTAAAAAATTGTCAGCAGTGTTCTGAACTTAACTTTGTTCTAGCTCTATAAAGAGATGCAGAGTTTATGTGATTAAGGATTATTTCTTCACCTACAAATGGCACCGAGGAGTTATAATGAAGATTTCCTTCCTCTTACTTCACTGGGAAGTGTGGTTGATACGCCTGTGGTTCTGTGGTGTAGTCAGTAAGCAGGACACTGCCATTTCATCTTGCCACCTTTTATTTTTTTATATATTTAAAAAAATATATATTTTTATTGATTTCAGAGAAGGGAGAGAACTAGAGAGATAGAAACATCAATGATGAGAATCATTGATTGGCTGCCTCCTGGGGCGGGGAATAGAGCCCGCAATCCAGGCATGTGCCCTTGGCCAGAAATGAACCTGGGACCCTTTAGTCCGCAGGCCAACGCTCTATCCATTGAGCCAAACCAGCTAGGGCTCATCTTGTCACCTTTTAAGCGGTTAAGCCATTGAAAGCAAGATCATATTCACAAGTAGTGATAAGTCACCTAATTTGTGCATCCGCAAGCCAATGAGGGCAGATTAGAGTTGGCCTACGCTAACAGTCTGATTTTGAAACCAATGCTTTTGTCTATTTAAATGACAGCAGCTAGCTTCACTGGAGGCTAATAACTGCTTACTGAACAAGGCAAAGTGGAAAATCGAGTTTGTTTACTCTCCCCAGTAGGCTGTGTATGCAGAAGGCCTTCACAGCTGGAGGTCTGCACTGGAGCATTAACAGAACCAATGCAGACCAAGCCTTCAAGGTCTTTATCTCAAATACGTACCTGAGTCAGACCTGTCCTTATGTTTATTCATGTTCTTAGAATAAGCACCTCACACCCTTCCCCATCTTTCATTCAATAATCCCACCAAAAACTGGGTCAGACTTGTACAGGAATGATTTAGACAAAAAATTTGGAGCCAAGCAAATAGAAACAAACCACCACAGGGGAAAAAGAAGGAAAAGAATTAAAATTGGGAAGTGAATACTCACTCAATGTCTGCCATTTTGGTTAACAAGTGTATTCGAACTGAAGATGGGAAGTCAACTGGGGGGAAAAAAACAATCAAATGAATGAGCCTGTCATTCCTTAGAAGACAAGTGTTTGTTTAAAGATCAGATGGTTAACACTTTTCTTGTGGCCTCAGATCACTAGATACACCTCTAAGGAAGCAGCAATTAGGTTTTCATCCCTCCATCTTGTGTCTTCACCATTAGCCCCTCCCCGCCCTGCCCACTAGATTCCAGAGTGCCCAGAAGAACATGGGAGAGTCTCCAAGTTGCTCTTTTAGCAACTGGGTAGCTCTGTAAGTTAACGTAAAAGCTGGTCTCGCTTTCTCTCCCAATTTTAAAAACAAACAAACTATTGATTTTTTTAAAGTCAATTTATGCTCAGTTTTCACAAAGTACAAAGCTGGGCTTGAGCCAACCATGTTCTCAGGCAGAAGTTAACATGCCAGCCAGCCAGCCAGCCAGCAAGAGGCCCGTAAAGGCGCCGGTAGAAGCAACATTTATGGACATTCGCGGACCCGACCACCTGTGCAGTTGGCTGTTGTGGAGGAAAGAGCTGATCCAAAAGGCTGCACAACCCACCGCCTGGTTCCCCGGCAAAGGCCAACGGATTGGCCTGGGGGTGATTCCTACGTGGAGAACCAAGGTTGGGAACCAAGTCTGTATAGAAGATACAACCTAGTGTGGAACTTAAGATGGTTTAGTTAAGACTGTTTGGTTTACATGAAAACAGATCTTCCTTCTCCCTCTCCTTTTGGGGAAAATGTTATTTTAGAAATGTGAATTACAACATACTACTTACTGCTGCAAAACAGCACTCTCCCCAGCAGCTCTAGGGGTTCAGAGTGTTTAGGAATGAAGTTTTAAGTAACAAGACAAAACTAAAAATGAGGGGTTCGGTTTATAATTCTTCATTCCTGTTTCTTTGCTTCAAAAATGAAGCCTCATGTTCCCTCTCTAGTCACCCTTAACCATAAAGCACGCCCCCTTCTGAGGCGTCTACACTGGAGAATGATGAGTTACCTCTATGCACAAACAAGTGGATCTCCGTCAGGATGTCATGCAATGCCAACCCCTTCAGCGTCTTCAGCTCCATGATATCTAGAGAGGAGCAGTTAAGGCAAAGGGGAAGGTTCCAGAACAAATGTGCTGCGGGTAATTTTGAATCCAAACCCTCGTGAGCGACTTTAGAAAGCAGAGCTTCTAATCTCGGTACAGTTGTTGGTTTCGATGTGAAACTGCACATGAACCCCAATCCTTTTCTCATTTCCCTCTTCACTAAGGGCTTTCTAAAAGATGCAGTGGTGGCAGCTGTCTATAGAACAGAACCAAATGCACTCCCAGGTGGCTTCATATCACAACAGCCAGCTTTTACTTTCACAGCGAGACAAGATTCACTGGCTCCTTGGAAACGACTGCAGCGCCCACCACGGTCCAGCTGCACCTCTCCATCTGGGGGTCGGGTGGCTTCCGGGTACCCAGGTCAGAGTCCTTCAGGAAGAACTCGGGGCATCAGACACGTATCCACTCCACCCACAGCCATCTTACTCCTACATCTTACAAGCTGAGCAGTCTCACACGGCTAACTGTCTTGCCAGAGCAGGGAGGTGCTGGCTGTAGCTCTGGGGTCAAGTTCAGGCCTTGGGAACGGAAAGCGCTGTTGGCAGGGATGTGAGAAAGGATACTTCTGTAGGCCGTGGTGAAGTCTTGATTCAACATCCAATCCAGGATGTTGGCGATGTCTGACTTGAGTGGGTGCCCTGTGCAGGTGTAGACCGTCTCCTCAGTCACCTTGCCAAAGGCCATGTTGGTGCTCTGCGCAGACAGGGGGGGAGTCACGGCGGCTGTGACAGCCACCGCCAAGCTGCAGGCAGGTCGGGCGGAAACTGCTGAGGCAGCAATAGCACCGGGCACAGGAGAGCTGGGATCTGCACGCACTCACACTGGAAAAGGTGGCCTCACGGAGGATGCTGCTGCTGTTACAGCTGCAGCATCCTTCCCTATCCTCCCCTTGTTTGCAACAAATTACTCTTTCAATTAATCAAAACACAAAGGGTGGGGAGATCGCGACACATTAAGAGGTCAAGGTCTTCCCAGTTCTAGATTTCTGAATTAACAGAGTGGCTGTACTATTGCTGATGTATTTCTTGAAAAACTATTCCGAAGCCACGACTTGAGATTTGCTACGAGTAGCACTGTACCTGCAAAATGTTCAGAGCCCGTCGCATATCTCCACTGGAAAGAGTTATAAGCGCTTTCATTCCATCTTCACTTACATCAACTCTGAAAGGAAACAGGCAGGAGTTGAGAGGCCCTGAGAGCCCAGGCATTCCCCCAGGGAACAAGATGGCCTGAAATGATTTAAGATTTGGAAACAATGAAAGAAAAAAAGGGGAGGACGGAGTTAACTGCTCTCCTGATCTACAGGATCTAGAATTCACTCTGGTATTCGGGGGCGGCGGCTGCACGTTAGCAGTCACAGCCACTCAAAGTCTAGAATGACCCTTGGCTGCCTGTTAGCAGTCACAGCCACTCAAAGTCTAGAATGACCCTCAGGTGGGACCAAGCAGCGCTGTGTTGAGCAGCTGGCTCTGAATCGTGCTTCCTGGGAGGACAGAGCACTGGAGAGGTGTGATCACAGAGCCACAGCACCTTTCAGAGAAGCAGCAGCGCAGCTTGGCTTCTTGCTCGGCATCTGATTACACGGAACGTATTATCCCAGGACCTTCCCTTCTAGTCAAAAAAGGCGAGAGGCATCTCGGCAGCAGGGACTTGGCAGCGTGCAGTTCCCAATGACAAAGGGAGAGGAGGGAACTGGGACCGCTTCCAGGGAGGGGGATGGAGGCAGGAGAAGAACCAAATGACTTTCCCGAACAGAACAATGCCCCGGACATGCCGCTAACGACCCTGCAGCTGGGCGCTCGGCTGAGTCCTTTACAAACACCACTCACCCCGCACTCAGTTCCCGAGACCCCACCTTTCCTGCTTCCCCATATACTTACTTCTCTTCTTCTATGACATGTTCCAGACGGGGGACCATGAGTTCAGGGGTCAGAGGACCGAATCGGAACCTTGTACACCGGGACTGCAAAGCGGGGATGATCTTTGACAGATAGTTACAGATGAGGCAAAATCTGGTATTTTCAGTGAATTTCTCGATCACTGGCAAAGGAAAAGAAAACCCCCTCATTTCCATTCTGATTCTTCAAAGGACCCAGAAATACTGAATGGTCACGTGCAGGGAACAGGAATGTAACAAGAATTCAAGAATGCAAACAAATGATGCTACAGGAACAAGAGAGGGTGTCACTGGGGGGGTCAGGACTGGAAATAATCCCCTCTCTTTCCAAAATCTGACCGACATGTCCCCCCACAGGCTTTATGAAACGCTTCTTAAGATGCACCAGGATTCCTGTGCCCTTGCCATCCCTTTCCATAAGACACGAAATGGAAATCCAGTGCTCCTGCCCTTTGGATTCAATTCTGTTTGGCAGGTTGATGCTCCACCCTCTACAAGGTGGGGAGGGGGTGGCTTTTTGCGGACTTTCCAGTGGACCTTGTCTCAAAGCCTTAGAGCATTGATGAGAGAATAACCTGAACTCAGAGATGCTTACGACACCAGCTTCACTGGGTCGGTACCCAATGTTTCTGCACAGGGATCTGCCAGACTGACAGTCACTCTGCAGAACAAGATGCCAGAGAAAGCCTGCCAAAGCTCCAGGACCAGATCTCTGTCTTCCTCCTTCTCCTCAGCCTCTCCTCCCCCTCCATCCCACCCCCCCACCTCCACCCAAAAAAAACCTAAAGATCAGCCTTTCCTTTGAGCTGATTACCTCTGAATCTTAATGAGATGACCAATGTCCTTTCAAAGAAATGAACTGCCCTGGGCCCCTTCAGACAGACAAACCACAGGACACTCTCCCTTCCCTGCCAAATCATTTCCTTGGCAAGGAGCGAAGTAATGTCGGCTATCTGAGAGTGACTAAATTTCTGGAATTTTCCTGACTATTTTATATCTAAGGGTACCAACAACAGAATGTCCATCCAGCAGTTTAGGGATGAAAGACTTTCCATAACCTTCCATCAAATGATACAAAATCCCCAATCCTGAAATTGAAGCCAGCTGAAAAGGAGAATGAGACACCACGAACCCCAACAGGGCTTGTGTCTTTAAGCTGCGGAAAGGGGAAACCCCCGAAATGGAGATATTTTGCCTAGATCGTCAGGTGGCATACATGGAGAAAGGTATACAGAGATTCCTCTGGGCCAGAAAGGAATGAAGGTGGAAATAAGCCACGGCGTATCTCATGTCCAGAGTTCCCAATTCTCCGATGTGCTCATCGCCAACACGCTGCACTCAGCAGCTCCTCTTACCTCTCCTCAAGGCATTCTGGGCGTCCTGAGTCATGGCATCCGCCTCATCCAGGATCACCAGCTTAAAGCCTTTCCTAGGAAAACAGACGGCACCACGTAACGATGTCAATCTCACTCCAGCTTCAGACCCAGACCTACATCTTCACATGGGCCATCAGGCCCTGTTCAGTCCATTTCTCCCAGAACTCTGGCCAAAGCTGACATCTGTGGTCACAGAGGAAATGCCCCCATCACTCCTTCAACTCTTAAAGGGAACTGAGGTCTAACGTTATTACTCTAGTGCTTTTTCTCCCTGCCTCCTTCACTCATGCCCGTCTTTTTATCTTTATTTTAGCCACCATCCTAGTTATTCATCCTGATCTCAATTCATTTTTGTCTAAATTCAAACTAGCTCATCCAGGCTTAGAATGGAATCGGTCCTCAGTTAACTAATCAAATGAAGTTCATACTTCCCCCAAGAACTGGCTAATACAGACTTAGATAACATTTTATTTCAATATTTGCATTTAAACTTTTTTTTTTTACCACCATCCCTGTACTTTATCTCTTCTTCATGGCTGCTTTTGATAAGTCATTTCCCCCGGCCTTTATAAACTGGCAAAGGGGAGGCTAAAAAAAATTAAGCTGTACAGTCTCACTGATCAAAATCTCGGGGAAGAGAAATTATGCAAATACTTCTTACTTAAATATTGTCCTTGTGCTAGCAAAGCTCAGGATTGGTCCCCGAACGATGTCTATTCCTCTGTCATCTGAAGCATTCAGCTAAGTGTGGAAGAGAAAAACCAGAATAAATAAAAAACATGTTGATGGACTATTTATGAATTAATTTACCTTTTCATCAATCTAGCTCAGCAAGCTAGGTCTCCAAGTCTAATGACAGCTAAGAGATAATCACTATTCAAAAAACAAGATCACATTTGTATTTAAACTCCTTGCTCACTAGATCATTCAGTCTGAAAGGCAAAAGACAGACTTTCCTCTCCCCTTCTGAGGACGATCACTGGCAAACTCTGAGGAATAACTAAGTGGCCTGGTCTCAGTGACCTCTGACCCGAGCAGAATGATGCTAATGTTAGCTGCCACAACCTAGAGCAACCCAGGAGTTACCAAGTGTCTAACACACTGAGGTAAGAACATGTGTGGCAGCAAGGTTCTAAGATCTCGAACAAAACAAACCTAAATGTTTTTCTTGCAATCAACAATATTTAGAATTTTGTAATCTAAGTGTATTAGTCGAGTCCCAGCAGTAAAGAGATGGCATACTCACATGCAGTGCTTTGAAGAGAATTACATGAAGAAATATGTTAAAAGGTATTGGTGGGGTGTGGGGAAACCACAAGGGCTAAGCAGTAGGTCAGGGACTACTGGGGCCCATTACCCCCCCTCCCCCGAGGTCTTAAGGGGTTGATGGGGCAGTGGTGAGGCCACCTGAGAAGGCAGTGCGATATGCCCCATAGAGGGGAATGTTGTCAGCCCATGGTGGCTCCCAGGCAGGACTAAGCATCGTTCTCCTCCCCTTCCCCACTCCTGCCAGGGTCCCTATTGGCCAAACCTAACCAGAGCCAGAGGGTAAGGGAGCTTGTAGTCAGTACAGCTCAGCTTTCCGGACAAGAACCATTGCAGCAACGTGGAGAAGCCATCTGGAGGGGCACATGGAGGCAGCCAGCAACTGAGTGACCACGCGTGCTGGGGACAAGCTGGCAACAGCAAGGAAGGTACCTAGCCCTACAATTGCCTTCTAGCTAATGCCAATCCAGACCAAAATGTCAATTATAGAAAAAAGTGAGTGGACATATCTTATGTCTGCTTCTTTCCCAACCAGCAGGACAACTTACTTGTGAACTAAAACAAAAGTAGCAGAACTCAAAGAGACTGGAGTCCTTTGTCAAGGAAGAATAACCCCATTTACCTCTAAGACCATGGAGCCAAATTCTTTATCTTTGTACAGCTGTTTAGCACAGGCCAGGATGGTAGATGTCTTTCCTGTCCCCGGAGGCCCATAGAGAAGCAGGTGTGGCAATCGGTCTTCACTGATGAATTTCTGAACTGAGGGTTAGGAAGAAAGAGACTCCATCAGTTTCTGAGAGCCTCATTCACTGTGGGCCCTCGAGTTGGGCTGAATGCACGGCAACCCCATGTGTAAATCAGAGGCAGATGCAGGAATAAAAGATCTGAAGGACACCACGCTTACAGCACCTTCCATAAAGCTCAACGAGACTCTTCAAAGTGATTACTCAGCAGAGACAACACCACCAAGAAAGTTACACAGGTCCTTCAACTAGGATAACATGGATGCTTACTGGTACTCAAAATGTCCTGATGAGAAATGAGATCGCTCAGTGTCTGTGGCCGGTATTTTTCAACCCTGAAATACAATTTAGCATGGATTACACCACACGTAAATGCAAGAACATGTTGTTATGCGCAAAAAAATCCTTTCATATCTTAACTAAAAGAGGAAGAGAAACAAAACCCTTTATGTGTGAATACAAGACCCGTGGTTCTCAACCAGGGAACATTTGGCCAGACCTGAAGGCATTTTCAGCTGTCACAGTTGGGTGGAGGTTGCTACTGGCACCTAGTGGGTAGGCCCCAGGAATGTTGCTAAAGATCCTATAATGCCCAGGACAACCCCCATACCCACCCCCCCCCCAGTCAAGTATCTGGCCCAAAATGTCAGTCATGCTGAGGTTGATAAACTAATTTCACCTCTCCAGCGGTCTGCCTTTACCCTCAGCGTGGATGGGCACCTATGATTTCAAGGTGAACTCAGAATTGAACTCACACCCAATACACAGAAACAGATAAATGGTGGTGTATCCAAACAAGGGAATATTATTCAGCCATAAAAAGAAATGGTGTTACACACTACAACAGCGGTTCTCAACCTGTGGGTCGCGCCCCCTTTGGCGGTTGAACGACCCTTTCACAAGGGTCGGCTAAGATCATCCTGCATATCAGATATTTACATTATGATTCATAACAGTAGCAACATTACAGTTATTAAGTAGCAACGAAAATAATTTTATGGTTGGGTCACAACATGAGGAACTGTATTTAAAGGGCCAGAAGGTTGAGAACCACTGCACTACAACATGGACGAACCTTGAAAACATGGTAAATGAAAAGAAGACAGTCACAAAGGCCCACATATTGATTGTATTTATATGAAATATCCAGAAAAGGCAAATTCATAGAGAGAGAAAGCAGAGTTGTGTTTGTCGGGGGCTAAGAGAGGGAGAAATGAGGAGCGACTGCCAATGGGTATGTGGTTCCCATCTGGGGTGATGAAAAATAACTAGATAGTGCGACGGCTGCACCACATTCTGAATGTACTCAATGGCACTGAACTGTGCACTTTAGAATGCTTTCAACTATAAATTGTAAGTTACATGTTTTTACAACGATAAAACCAAATTGAAGTTATTATTAGACAAGAACAACTTGGAATTTGCTGAAATTAAGCCAAATCCCTGTGGTCTTTAAAACATCATTAGGACAGAGTTGTGAGTACAGGTCTGAATGCAGACCACTTGGGTTCAAATCCAAACCCATTTTCCAGCTCTGGATCTAATGCAAATCACTGAACCTTTTGGCTGTATTACTCCAACTGTAAAATTGGAATAAGGATCACCTACCTCCTAGGATCTTAGTAAAGATCCAACATCTACTCGGGTTCCTGCTGATCTAACAGAAGGCCATTTAAAGAAAAGTGAACTAGAGAGTGTGATTATTATTTTAGCTTAGAATTTGACCAGTAATCGCACCGGACGTGTTGGCACTGTGGCCGATGCGACCTCCAGACGCGGGATCAAATCCCCGTGCTGTCATCCAGGCGCGAAAGCCCCGGCAAAGGTCCTAAGAACCGAGGGAGCTGGGGGGCTGGGGAGGTCGAGACGAACCTCTGAGGCCCCGCCCGGCCGCAGGTCCGGGACGCAGGGGTGAAGTCCTGAAAAAAAGGGGACCCCTTCCCCGCGGCAGCCAGGCCTCCTCCTACCAGGGCAGGTTCCTGATCTTGGACGCCGAGGGCTGCTGCTGCTGGTGCGGGTGCGCTGAGGCTTCCATGGCGGGCGATGAAGGCGTCGGATCCGCTGGAGTCGGCGCGCCCCCGGGGGTCAGCACGGAGCCCAGCCCAGATCTAATCTCGGGACCCTCGCACTTAGAGTTCGCGCGCAAAAGCAGCTCTCGCGAGATTCAGCCGCTGCTTCCGACTTCCTCTCTAGGTCCCGCCCCCTCTCTGTTGCTAAGGCGCCTGTTGCCTAGTTACCGCGAAGCGCGGGCCCTCAACCTCCCTTGCACTGCCCTCTCTGCCGTGCTGGGAACCTCCCTGAGCCCAGTGAGCGGGGCAGCAGGAGAGGCAAGGCCGCCCCTGCAACTGCCAGTCGTCATTGCAAATTAAAGTCTCCCGGGCGACGCCCAGTCCAGGCATCGCCCAAGTCCAAATGTTTGCCGTTCAAAGGAACAGAAAGCCGCCGGCGCTATAAAATCCGGAGGAAAAACATCCCCACATGATACGCCAGCTCTTGAATGTAGATGCCACCTGAAAAGAGCCTGGGAAAACCTTTTGGCCCCAAAGCTGTGAGGTGAGTACTACGAATGGAAAAGCAACTCCAAACAAACACACTTTCAATGTGTCCCAAATCCATGCCCCTCACCCAGCAAAATGCAGAGACCCAACCTCCAGAAACAAGTCCAGAGTGAAAACAAAACAACAAAAAAAGAACTTCCGGTTATGTTAACATGTGTAACTGGAACGGGCCAGTTAATAGGCATGGAGGACAGGCTCCCTATGATTTGAAGATAAGAGGGGAATTGCTATCAAAATTTTAGTGATTCTCCTCGCCCCCTCCAACCTCCCCACCTTACCCCCGTGGTGAGGGGATTATGGACCACTTTTATTTTCTTCTAATTTACTGGGCTGTATTTCCCAGCAATGAATGTCTTTATATCCTTAAGTTTTTTTTATTTTTTTTTTTACAAGTTGAGGAAGACTATATGGGAGATGAGGCTGGCCTGGGGTCATAGTGTTCTGGCTCAGAAGTAGCTGTAGCTGCTCCTTGCATCTTATTACATCACTGTCACTTGCTTTAGGAACAGAGTAGAGGGACAGTGGGCAAATACATGGCTGCAGTTATGGCTTCACCTTGCGCCTGCCTGGGCTTCAGAAGAAGGGGGGCAGGGGTGGCTTGTGGTAGGACAGTGGCCCTCCGCTCTGCTTGCTGCCAGGCCAGCTCTGACATAGTTGTCCAGGTCATTAGCATGCCACTCCCCCACTTAGCTTAGGGCAGGTTGCTTCCTCCTCCTCCTCCCACAATATCTACCCCGCAGTGATTCTGAGGAGTCAATGAAATAACATCGAGAAAGCATCCAGTGCATGGCCACCTTCTCTTTGCTTCTAACGCTCTCTCCACTCCTCCTGTTCTCGTTTTGAATGTTCCCTCTCAAACAAAACCTAAGGGATTGGCTGGTGTGACTATGCCTGTGAGGGTTCATTTTTTGTGTTATTGTTGAGATGTGTCTCGAGGATGTTTCTGGCAGAGATTGGCATTGGAGCTCGTAGACTAAGTAAAGAAGATCTCCTGAACTAATGTGACTGGGCATCATCTAATCTGTGGAGGGGCTGCCCAGAACAAAAGGCAGAGGCAGGGTGAATTTGCTCTCTTTTTTGAGCTGGGACATCCATCCTCTTCTGCCCTGGGACACCTATGCTCTTGATTCTCAGGCCTTTGGAATCAGACTATTATACCTCCAGCTTCCCCGGGTCTTCAGCTTACAGATGGCAGAGCATGGGACTTCTTGGCCTCCATAATCACATGAGCCAATTTCTAGAATGTATAAATAACTATCTATAAAAATATTTAAAATATCCTTATATAACTAGGTTATTAATATATAATGTTATATAGTAATAATGTATATTTATTGTATAATGTAGAATATAGAAATATATTTTTAACTCTGCGTAAATAAACATAAATATAAATTACGCGTGGATGTATATATATTTTATTTTTCTATTGGTTCTATTTCTGTGGAGAACCCTGGTCAAATGCCATAGCCGGGGCTCATTCAGGCACCATGGTAAGAGCCATCTTGCTGAGGGGCCTTTGCATTAGAAACGTGATGCCTCCACTTCCTTGAACGGGAAGATGCGAACAAGACTGGATCGAGTTCTCATGGAACTCTGTGTGCACCTGCTGTCCAGTACGCTGGGAGCGCAGCATTCTTCTGGTGACATATGTATTTGCAAGGTTATTGTGTGCCTCCACGTGGATTGCAAGCTCACTGGGAAGCTAGGCTTTGAGCTTATTCACCCCTGTACTCCTGGTGCCAGGAACAGTGCCTGGCTCAAAGGAAGCACTTAATTAATAATTGTTCAATGAATGAATGAGTGGTAATAGCTAATATTTATTAAGCAGTTACTAGAGGCCAGACGTAGTTCTAAGTGCTTTCTGTTTATTATACTCCCTTGATGGTTATGATAAGCCCAAACTGATATCAGCCCCATTTCACAAATGGTAAGTAACTTGCCCAGATGCGAACAAGACTGGATCGAGTTCTCATGGAACTCTGTGTGCACCTGCTGTCCAGTACGCTGGGAGCGCAGCATTCTTCTGGTGACATATGTATTTGCAAGGTTAATGTGTGCCTCCACATGGATTGCAAGCTCATTGGGAAGCTAGGCTTTGAGCCTGGCTCAAAGGAAGCACTTAATTAATAATTGTTCAATGAATGAATGAGTGGTAATAGCTAATATTTATTAAGCAGTTACTAGAGGCCAGACGTAGTTCTAAGTGCTTTCTGTTTATTATACTCCCTTGATGGTTATGATAAGCCCAAACTGATATCAGCCCCATTTCACAAATGGTAAGTAACTTGCCCATGTTCTGACGAGGTGTCAGGGCAGAACTGGATCTTACCAGGTAGCGGGATTCTATAGCCTAAGCCTTCGCCACTACACTAGTGTGGTCCTTGGACCAGCAGCACAGCAGCTGTCCCCTGGGAACTTGTTAGAAATGTTAATTATTCTTCCCCCACCCCAAACCCATTGAACCTGAAGCTGTGAGGGGGGGCCCAGCCACCTGTGTTGTAACAAGCCCTCCGGGGGATTCTGGTGATCAAATTTGACAATCACTGCCGCACACTCTACTGCTTCTCTGTCCTTGAGCTCTCCATGACTCCACTTTCTAAGAAAAAAAGGGGTACTCACATGCATATTCTGGGAAAACGAAGGTGTCCTACTGAATGTCAATTATGTGTGTGTGTAGTTTTGTTTGTTTCGGTTTTTGCTTTTCTCCACATCCTCGCCAGCACTTGTAGTTTGTTGATTTGTTGATGATAGCCGGTCTGACAGGTGTGAGTTGGTACCTCATTGTCGGTTTGATTTGCATCTCTCAGATGACTAGGGACTTTGAGCATGTTTTCATATGTCTGTTGGCCCTCTGTATTACCGCTTTTGAAAAGTGTCTGTTTAGGTCCTTTGCCCATTTTTTGATTGGATTGTTTATCTTCCTTTTGTTAACTTGTGTGAGTTTCCTGTAAATTTTGGAGATTAAACCCTTATCGGAGATAACATTGGCAAATGTGTTCTCCCATGCAGTGGGCTTTCTTTTTGTTTTGTTGATGGTTTCTTTTGCTGTGCAGAAGGTTTTTATTTTGATGTAGTCCCCTTTGTTTATTTTCTCCTTAGTTTCCATTGACCTAGGAGCTGTATCAGTAAAGATATTGCTACGACAAAAAAAAAAAAGAAAGAAAAAAAAAGGAAAGATATTGCTACAACATATGTCTGATATTTTGCTGCCTTTGGATTCTTCTAAGATTTTTATAATTTCCCATCTTACGTTTAAGTCCTTTAGCCATTTTGAGTTTGTTTTGTGTATGGTGTAAGTTGGTGGTCTAGTTTCATTTTTTGCATGTATCTGTCCAATTTTCCCAACACCATTTATTGAAGAGACTGTCTTGACTCCATTGTGTGCTCTTGCCTTCTTTGTCAAATATTAATTGAATCTTCCTTTTGTTAACTTGTATGAGTTTCCTGTAAATTTTGGAGATTAAACCCTTATCGGAGATAACATTGGCAAATGTGTTCTCCCATGCAGTAGGCTTTCTTTTTGTTTTGTTGATGGTTTCTTTTGCTGGGCAGAAGGTTTTTATTTTGATGTAGTCCTGTTTGTTTATTTTCTACTTAGTTTCCATTGACCTGGGAGCTGTATCAGTAAAGATATTGCTATGACAAAAAAAAAAAAAGAAAGAAAAAAAGATATTGCTACGACATATGTCTGATATTTTGCTGCCTTTGGATTCTTTTAAGATTTTTATAATTTCCCATCTTACATTTAAGTCCTTTAGCCATTTTGAGTTTGTTTTGTGTATGGTGTAAGTTGGTGGTCTAGTTTCATTTTTTGCATGTATCTGTCCAATTTTCCCAACACATTTATTGAAGAGACTGTCTTGACTCCATTGTGTGCTCTTGCCTTCTTTGTCAAATATTAATTGAGCATAGTAGTTTGGGTTGATTTCTGGGTTCTCTATTCTGTTCCATTGCTCTATATGTCTGCTGTATTGATTACTATGGCATTGTAGTATAGTTTGATATCAGGTAGCATAATTCCTCCAACTTTGCTCTTCTTTCTCAAGATTTCTGTGGCTATTTGGGGTCTTTGTGCTTCTATATAATTTCTGGAATACTTGTCTAGTTCTTTGAAATACACCATTAGTATTTTTATAGGAGTTACATTGAATCTATAGGTTGCTTTAGGTAATATGGACATTTTAATGATGTTAATTCTTCTTATCCATGAACATGGTGTATGCTTCTTTGTATTTTCTTTAATTTGTTTCTTCAGTGTGTTATAATTTTCAAGAACAGAGCTTTTACATTCTTGGTTAAATTTATTCCCAGGTATTTCATTTTATTTTTTATGCATTTGTAAATGAGATTATTTTCTTAGTTTTCCTTTCTGATAGTTCAGTATTGGTATTTAGAACTGCAAATGATTTCTGGAACTTTATTTTGTGTCCTGCTAATTCACTGAATTCATTTATTAGTTCTAGCACTTTTTTGGTAGAATCTTTAGGGTTCTCTATATAATGTATCATGTCCTCTGCTTCTTGCTTCTTCAAATAGGCCTGCATTGTTATGAATTTCCTTCTTAAGACTGCTTTTGTTGTGTCCTATAGATTTTGGGTTGTTTTGTTTTCATTTTTATTTGACTTAAGGTAACTTGATTTCTTCCATGATCTCATTGTTAACTCAGTCATTGTTTTGTGATATGTTATTTAGCCTCCATGTGTTTCTGTAGTTTTCAATTTTTTAGTAATTGATTTCTAATTTTATACCACTGTGTCTGTAGTGTCTTTATCTGATTTTGGAATAAGGATAATGCTGGCCTCCTAAAAAGAGTTTTGAAGTGTTCTTTCCTCTTGGATTTTCTGAAATAGTTTGAGGTGTAGATGAGTTAGTTCTTCTTTAAATGCTCTATAAAACTCCCCTGTGAAGCCGTCTTAACCTGGCCAGCATTGGTATTTTAAAATGCTTTCTAGGTGATTCTAATATTCAGCCAAAGTTGAACTATAGACTAAGCCGATCACAGCAACCCTAGTTCCTGATTGGCTTACAGGGTGAAACATGTGACCCAATTCTGCCCAATGAGATGTAAGGGGACTTGATGTAAGTGGGGCAGCTCTGGCAAACTTTTCTCATTACTTTGTGATCCTCATGGTAGGGGATTTTTAACCTCTCTCCCAGTGCCAAAATGCTATCACTTTGAAGAGAAAGGGGGAGATGAAGACCAGGGTTACAAGCTCTCATGTGTACATGTAGCCTGGAAGTGAGGATATAAACTTTATATTATAAAGGAAGAGGATTTGGTGGAAACTGTGCCCTGCCTCAAGAAGCAGAGTTTCTAGATGAAAGATTTAAATGGAAAAGGGATGCAGCAAGGAAATATTGAATAGATCACAATCAGCCGGCAGGCTGGAGAACTGGGCTTGGGAAATGGGACAAAGACAGGCCATAGAACTAAAACCACGGTCAAAGTCACTCCACAGAACCAAGCCAGTAAGGAAACCGGTGCTGCTGTCGACCCCTACAGTCCCTGGAACCTGGATGTTGCTTCCACCATTTCTACTGTCAGAAAGAATTTCCCAATTCTCTCCTGCACTGGATTCTTCCTAAAACTAGCACCCCGTTTAAAAGTCTGGGAGACATCCCAAACTGGCCAGGCCTGGGTCATCTGCTAGTGAGTACCTGGTAGATGACTTGAATGATGGGAAAGGCATCTGCCTCTTCAAGCCTTATGAACGGGACCCTCTCCTGAACGTAAGAGAGGGGATGCAGATGCTGGCGGCCAGAGGATCACAAATGTCCACTGTGCCCGTATTCAGCCATTTGAGACAGCAGCCAAATGTTGCCAGATCTTCTAAAGTTTCAAGAGAAACCAGAAATTTGGATTTTTGTGTGAAATTCCTATAGTTAAATGTCAACAAGTTAAAAACAACAACAACAACAAAAGACTGTTGGCCCAACAAAACTACTGTAGGGTCACTTTGTGACTTTTGGTCTCTCAAGGACAGAAGATCAGGCAAAATATATGGCCATTCCTTCTACCTTCTGCTTTGATTTTAGACTTGGAGGATTGAGGGCAAATCAAGCTGGTATCTCCATATGGATTTGTGGCAGGCACACACTTTTCTTCTATAATCAGCTGCAGATTTGGAAATGCTTTAATAAAACATCAGATCGTGGAGATGGCTGGATGAGAGGTTACAAGCAAAATGACCAGTGAAAGGCATCTGTGCTTGAAATCAAACTGGGAAAAGGGACCCCTGGATTTTGTTCCTCTCAGCTTTGGAACAAACTCGGCTTTGGACCCAGCACTTTCTGCCTTCATTTCTTTTTAAGACTTGTTTTTATGAGAGAGGGGGATGCTGCTGGCAGAAGGAAATCAAACTGGGCCTTTCTCCTGAACATGTTTATCCTGGTGAAGTCATATTTAAATGAAGAGAAAGGACTTGAAGAAGGAAAAAATCTCAAAGAGCAGTTTGAAGAGTGTGTGTAAGGGGAAGGGCCATTTTCTCTGGTGACCATGGCAAAATCATTGACTGATAAGGAATTTAAGTCCTCAGATCTTTTGGGGCACTTGAGTTCTTCAACTACTTTTTCTTGTCAGAAGCCCAAAAATGCCCCATATCAGGGCTTAGGGAAATCCATTCATCAGCCCCTAACATTGTTGATTGAAGAACTGATGGCCTGGCTGGCCTGGTTCAGGGGTTGAGCATTGACCTATGAACCAGGAGGTCATGGTTTGATTTCTGGTCAGGGCACATGCCCGCGTTGTGGGCTCAATCCCCAGTGTGGGGTGTGCAGGAGGCAGCCGATCAATGATTCTCTCTCATCATTGATGTTTCTATCTCTCTCTCTCCCTTCCTCCCTGAAATCAATCCTATATAATAAAACCCTAATATGCAAATAGACCGACTGGCAGAACAACTGGTCGCTATGCACTGACCACCAGGGGGCAGATGCACTCCCACAGGGCTGGCAAGTGCAGCAGTGGTGGCAGGAACCTCTCCCGGCTCTGCGGCAGCGCTAAAGACCTCTCGGGGGATGTCTGACTGCCAGCTTAGGCCTGCTCCCTGCATGGGCCTAGGCCCACTCCCTGCGTGGGCCTAAGCCAGCAGCTGGACATCCCCCAAGGGGTCTCGGATGGTGAGAGGGTGCAGGTCGGGCTAAGGAACCCTCCTCCCCCCCAGGGCATGAATGTGGTGCACTGGGCCTCTAGTAAAAATATATTTAAAAAAAGAAAAGAAAAACTGACAAATGGTTACTTATTGATTCCTGAATCCGATTCTCTTTAAGTTTGAGATTAAAAGGGTAACTCATATGAATTTGCTCCATGGTACTTGGGCTCAAAAACATTAACATTTCTTAATTCTTCTAGATTAAATATATTCGGCTCAGGTCCTCCGCTGATCCTTTCCCAAGCCAAGGTAGTCTGGAAATTCAGTCTATGGGGAGTTGGGTTCCTCCCCTTCCCTGGGGTCATTTAAGAATCCTAAGAGGCCGTGGGGAAATAGGCCAGGAAATTTGGAGAAGGGCTATCCGTGCTCAGTTCTTTCTGTAGTTTGTTGGAATAGATGCTCTGTGTCTGTACAAATGATCCCTTTGGAGATGGGCAGCTCTTGCTAATAGTGTGCTTTGCCTCAGTGTACAACTCAGCCACTCAGAACTTTTGCCATTGCTTCCAGCGGTTCCAAATTTAGACTTTCCTGTGGCCTCCTCTGAAGTCCTACCTACTCCTCCTTACCCCTTACGACTCCAGGTGGGGTCCAGGACCAATAGCATCGGCACCTCTGGGAGCTTCTTAGAAACGCCGAGTCTCCGGACCCACGCCAGACCTTCTGAATCAAAATTGCACTTTAGGTCTCCAGGCAATCCGTGTGCACGTGCCAGTGGGTCAGCCCTGGATACCACACGATGCAGCTCTGACCCACCATCCTGCTCCTCGCTGCTGCTCTGCATCCCTTGTGTGGAAGTCTTCAGGGAGCTGGGCCACTCCTCTCACACAGCACTCCCACCTCCTTCCCTCCAAGGGCCTGGCCTTTTGATAATTCAACTCCAAATCCCAAAGTTCCTAGGCACCTGAGCTCCCCTGAGGTAGGCAAACGCAACACCTCAGGACTCTGTGAGGCTTAATTGCTTGGGGGTGGGGCTGGGGGGCCGTAGTCTTTGTGATGAGTCCAGAGTAGAAAACAAGTCCAATTAATTTCTCAGTCACATTATTCTGTCACACTGATAACAGGCCCTCCAGGCTGGTAAAATAAAAAAATATTTCTTCTGGTATCTTTCCTGATTCTCTGCATTATTGCCCTGGGCTGGGCTCTCTGGGGTCATCATGATTGAAAAAGAGAAAAAGGTGTTAGTAAGGAGGTGATGGGGGTGTAGTTACATTCTTCCGGGCTCTGTTTGATGTAAGTCCAGGCTTGGATCACACTGCCCTTGGGTTTGTGAGGCTGAAAATGCAGAGACAAAAAAGCAGTTGGGCGAGTACCTGTTGTACAATCTCTATGCTAAACAAGGGGCCTGTCTCCCTCCCCTCAGGGAGATGTAGCGAAGTGAGAAATAGATCTTCATTTTGGCAAAAGACTGTAGATTCAGTTCGAGGACGAATAGTAATAAGAAAACGCAAGCTACTATCATTACGTTGTAGGGCAGAGTTGCACAACACTGCATTATAGAGTAGGTGCTACACAAAGAGCTGCTACTCATAGACATTTCATCCCGTCCCTCCAATCCCCCTAAACTCACTCTTTCAAAGCGTTTGGCCCAGCTTCAATGGCCGTGTGATTTTTAAAATGTATATTTTAGATAAATGCAATGCTGAAAAGTAAACAAGAGAGAGAAGTACTGAAAATGGATGAGCCAAGGCTGTCCCAAGTCAATGTGGAGGAGAATTTTTAAACTTGAAGGTCGTCCACGTGTTTCCAAGATATAAATGGGCAAAATATATTTTAAAAACCTCTTTCAAAATACGAGAAAATGTATTTTTTTTTTAAAAGGGAGGCCCCTTAAAATTAAATCTTGTTCCAAACTGATGAGACTTGGCAGATATGCAGGAAATTAAAATATCTGGCATGTTCATTACTATGAAGATTGGACAATTGTGTCTTGAAAAAGTCTTGAAATTTAAAGGTCATTTAAAGTACACATTTTAAAATTTTTTAACGAAAGCACATTTCTTCCTTAAAGGGGTCTAATTAAAGTTTCCTCAGTCTCATGGGAGTAGATTATTTTACACCCTCTGCTTTAAAATTTTTTCCTTAGTCTAAGGGGTATTAGACAAAAACAAATATTCAATATGTCATATTCTGGCAAGTGTCAACCGGAACTGGCTTGTTAAATATGGGTTATCTTCAGTTTGTGCCAATTAATTAAAATGTTTTCTTAATGCTAAATTTAAATAAGTCCTTGGTTTTTATACAACTTCTAATGTTATTCTGTTGCTCAGGTGATTTGAAATTATAATTGAGAATACATTTTGCAAAATTAACACATAAAAGGGCATCACTGGAAACATTTTCCATTGCATAACTCCAAATGCTATGGAAGTGGTTTGTGTGTTTGGATAGTCATGGGACTTAATTCCATACATACACATGTCAGAATTATCCATCTGCTTAACACCAGGAAGGGTAAGATCTTGGTGTACCCGATTGTGGAGAACTTGGTGTGATAAAATTTGCAAAATCAAACTCATGTTATTTCTTTAAAAATAATTAGTGAGATTAGAACGTTATTCCAAAATGGCAATATGGTATTATCAGAACAAGAAAACAAGGTAATTTATTCGTGTCTTCCCACACTCCTAAGTGACCACCAGGAAGACCCAGAGGGGTAATGAACTAAAGGTAATATTGCACACGCTAAGGACCCGGTGAATTTAATTTAAGCTTTAATATTAATCAAGTGAGATTGCACCTTCTCTCTTGAAATTGTAGATGCTAACATTCAAACAATGCCCTAAATAGACTTACACTGGGCAAGTACCTGCACATATTTAGTGCCAGTACTATAAACTACCTAGTACTAGTACTAAACTATAGTTAATACACTTATCTGTTGATTTGTAGCAAAAACAGAATGAGTGCTGTTTATCTGGGTAAAGTGATCACGGTAGATTGTCTGCAAAGGTGGCCACCAACAGTTCCTCCCATCCCTATGGGCTCCGGCAACTCCGTGCCCTCAAGGGATGAAGTCTCTGTCCTCTCTCCTTGAATCTGGGCTGGGCTTTGACTTGCTTTGACCCATAGATGTGGTGGATATTCAGTTCTGGGACTTCTAAGTTTGAGACTACAAGTTTTAACTCTAACCTGGGGGACACCATCTGCCAAGCCAAAAAGTCCAGGCTGTCCTGCTGGAGAAAGAGGCTGAAAGAAGTGACTCCAAACCGCCCGACGGCCAGAAAGGAGGCCCCCTGACAGCCAGAAGCACAGCTGCCTTCTCACACAGCCCCGAAGCCCAGCGTGGGCAGGAGGCCCACAGCCGCCCCTCGGAGCCCCGCGGTGTTCCTGCCCCACAGACTCGTGAGCAAATGAGATGATGGTCATCTGAAGCCGTTACGCTGAGGGGTGTGGCCTGTGATGCAGCAATAGGTAACTGATACAGAAAGGATTTTATCAATCCTTAAAATTGGGATTTATAAACTCTTAAAACTTGGTGGAGGTTGAGAAGAAAAGCCAGGTGGAATATGCATTCACCAAAGCTGACACAACGAAGGAGATTTTTTAACAAGTTCTTTTGAAAAAGCTTTGTGGCTGTGCTTCTAAGCCATTTTAGTTGCTGAGGTTTCTGTTATGGAGAGTGATTTATTTATAAGTTAGTTAATGTGCAACCTTGATTAGAGCAGTGACAAAAGTCGTCAGTTCAACACTTAGCTCATTTTCCCTCGCTATTATGTAAATGAGAAATTCCCAGGAAGCCCCGAGTAGGAATGGACAGTCGTATGGACTGGACCCTCTGCAATAGCATGCCGGGGCTGCAAATATTATCCACATAAAGCACACCGACATCCTTGTACGGCAATAGAAATATTCATATGCATATGGACCTAGATCTAAGTCCCCAATAAATTGATCGAGGTCTAAAATAACTTAAATATGACTTGTAATACTAGTACTGAGGTTTTTCTTTGCCTTTTTATTAAATTTATTGGGGTGACGCTGGTTAACAGAATCATCCAGGCTTCAGGTGCACAATTCCACATCACATCATCTGTACACTGTATCATTTGTTCACCACTCAAAGACAAGTCTCCTTCCATCACCATTTATGCCCCGATACCCCCCTCCACCTTCCTCCCACTGAATTTTTAAAAACAGCCATCCAGTGTTTTCAAGTTTGCCAGCATTTTGACAATGGGACGTGTGGAAACATGGCTAGAAGTTTTGCCGACCTCAAGTTTTTTTTTCCCATCTGCAAGATTGGTATAGATTTTTTTTTTAAGAGAAGAACAGTTAAATTAGCAGGTTTCATATAGATCAAATACTAGCTATATTTGGTGCCTGTTCACTGGAAAATTACATAAAAGAATAGTTAGGAGAGGAGAGGGGAAAAAAACAGTAAGAAGAGACAAATACGAGGGGGAGGAAAGAGTGGTTTATACATGAGGAAAGTATTAGCATCGGGCATTTTGTTCTATAATGTAACTGTTTAAGGTAAGAGAATAGGAGAAAAGTGGTAAATATACAGACAATAAGAGGAGAACAAAGTGACCTTTTTAAAAACCTGAGGGAAAGATCTAAACATGAGCCGACTGGGTTTCTATTTTTGGCAATATTTTGGACTAGATCATCTAAAAACTTTCCCACATTTCATAGTCATCTAGAAATGCTAGACAAAATATAGCGAACACCCCTGTCAGTGCCAGAACATAGGGACAGTCCGCAGGAGTCGGAAACGAGGGTGAGACACCAGGGTGGCTAGGGTGGGCGCATGCGGCGGGGGAGGGGATTGAGTTGTAATACTCCCGAAGGACAGGGGACAACAAGCTGGGGGGATTGGAACTGCAGCCTCCACACAAGCAAGGACCCCCAAAGAGCGCCACCTTTAGGGTGAGGGGTGGGAGAGGAAAAATCTGGGAGGTAACGAGGACGCTGATCTTTCTTATTCTGAGCAAGAACTGCCCTGCTGAATTTGTCACAATAAAACAACGCTCACATAGGTGTGGGGTTCAGATGTATACCGTGGGGAAACCCCAAGCCAAGAAATGAGCTGACCACAGACTCTGGAGGGACAAACCTTCGGCCTAGTGGTTTCCCCCAAATAAAGATCTACTCCTTCCAAACAGCAAAACACACAAGGAAACCCACCGTCCGCTGTGAGCAGGAGGCCACAGAAACAAACAAGCTCAGATCATTGGATTATGAGAGACTCGTTTAAAATTGGATTATAATGAAAGCCATGAATAAATTAATACAAACCAGAAAAGAATGACTCTTAAAATGGATGAGGTACTTTTGAAAAAGAAACTAGGACGCCTTTATTTTAGTAAAAGATTTTTCTCTTTCTTCTCATTGTCAGTGGAACGAAATATTCAACATGAGACTGCTCCTACATATTTTGTGTATTAACCAGAAGCAGTGAAATTTCCCCATGAGTCACTCATCGTTCAGCAAACATTAGGGCTCCCACAAGGTGCCCCTGACAGTGTCATGCCCTGGGGGGTACAGCAGGTGAAGGAGACAGACCCTGGGGCGGGTCAGAGAGACCTGTAGGCAAAACAGTCTGTTAATTACAAGTGTGATGCCTGGAACCAAGTGAAGGAAAGCAAAGGAAGACCAGGGTGGGAGGGGCTTAGGTGGACCCTAAAGGAAATGATGCTTCAGCAGAGACTCAAGAAATGAGTAGAACTGTGTCCTGATGATGAGGGAGCAGAGAAGCTGTCCAGGCAGAGAAGAGAGCGCATTGAGGCTGGTGCATTTGAGAGCCTGCAGGACCACAAAGGCCAGTGGGGCACGCGATGTGAGTGTGTATGTCACAACACCAGGCTGAATAGCTCCAGGGGCAGATGGTGACAAACCTCCTCGGCTCTGCCAAGCATTTTCGATTGGGATTTATCCTGCAGGCATTGGGAAACTTAGGAGAGGAGAGATCTTCCAACGTAGGCTTTTGAATTGTCCTTCTGGGGACCAGGTGCCAGATGGTTTACTCAACAGCAGACCTGTCATTCCTCAAGGTTGTTGTAAACAGGACTTGAGCTGCAAAAGGAAGTTCCTCTCCTGCCAGTTTTGGGGGAAAACGCTTGAAACCGTTCTGATGAGCATCGATAAGGGAATAAAACAGCAAAGAGGAAGTGAGAGTGGAAATATACCCACTGAGCATCCCTACATGGAAAAACCACGAGAAAAATATGTAGAACACGCTCCCATTTTTAAAAGATAGAAACAAAACCTAAAATTGTCCCTGCATGCGTGTGCGTGTGCGTGTGTGCGTGCGCACAGATAGGAAAAATATATTAAGATGAAAAGAAATCTGAAAGAGCTTCCAGACTCTTGTTCTTCAGGCTCCTATTGTGGAGAGTTGGGGAAGACAAAAATGTGCTACTTCCCGTTTTCAGATTCATGGCTGGTTATCTAAGGGGATGGAAAGGAGAAAAGCTTAAAATTCCAACAAGGTCATCATATGACCCCCTCACTGGAAATTAAGCTCCCTCGAAGTAAACCACAGGTTTTATTCATCTTTGAATTTCTCCAGTGCCTGGCACGTAAATGCCCAATAAAAGCTTATTAGGTTTGAGAATGAGAATATGGGAATTTGGGAATGCCCTGTGGGTTGTGTGGGAACTGGCAAGAAATTACTTTCTTGGGGAGTTAAATTCAACAAATATTCATTCAGCCTTTGTCATGCGCCACCCTGAGCTGGCACATCATAGGGTGAGGGGAGGTGGTTGTGTTTAGCAGCCCAAAGGCCGAACCTTAGCAACAAACAAAGGAAGCTTAGAGAGACGTGGACAAGGGCACCAGCTCTGGAGTCAGGAAGACCAGGGTTTGAATTAGGACTCTTCCATTTACTGGCTGTCGACCAAAGGCAAATAGCTTCACCTTTTGGGTTCCAAATTCCTTATCTGAAAATTAAGGGTTATAATAATGGTACCTACCTCAGAGAATATTTCGAGAAATAAGTACATATATTCATGTCAAGTACTTAGCCCATTGCTTGGGAGAAAGTAAACTCCCGATGTACATGAGATATTATTGTAGACAAATGTAGAGATCAAATTCAGTGTATCTGGCTGGTGCTACTCTTACCAATTACTCTAGAATATCTATTTGGTCACTTCGGTAGGCAGAATCATGGCCCGCCAAATATGTCCTAATTCCCAGAACTTGTAAATATGTTATCTTCCATGGCACATGGGACTTTGCAGATGTGATAAGTTAAAGATATATATTTTTTTAGATTTTATTTTCAATTACAGTTTACATTCAATATTATTTTGTATTAGTTTCAGGTGTACAGCTTAGTGGTAAGACAATCATATACTTTACAAAGTGGTTCCCTGCTATTTCCAGTCCCCACCTGGCACCATACACAGTTATCTCAATACTATTGACTGTATGCCCTGTGCTGGACTTTACGTCCCCTTGACTATTTTGTAACTACCAATCTATACTTCTCAATCCCTTCACCATTTTCATTCAACCCTCCACACCCCCCTCCCCTCTGGCAGCTACCAGTCCACTCTCTGTGTCTGTTCCAATTTTGTTTGTTCATTTATTTATTTATTTTTAGATTCTACATATGAGTGAAATCATGTGGTACTTGTCTTTCTCAGACTGACTTATTTCACTTAGCATAGAAACCTCTAGATCCATCCAAGCTGTTGCAAATGGTAAGATTTCATTATTAAAGATCTTGAGATGCAGAGATTATCCTATATTATGAAGCTAGGCCAAATGTAATCACAAGAGTCCTTATAAATGAAAGAGGGAGAAAGATGTGACAATGGAAGCAGAGGTTGGAATTAAGTGATTACTGGCTGGGATCATGAGCCAAGAATTGTGGGCAACCTTAAGAAGATGGAAAATGGGAAGACATAGATTGTCCCCTAGAATGAACACCTTGACTTCAGCCCAGCAAGATGATTTTGAACTTTCCACCTCCAGAATTGTATGATAATAAGTTGCATTGTTTTCAGCCAATGTGGAATCTTCAAATAAAAATAGCCCATTGGGAGACATATTTATTTCCTCTTCCTCCAAAAATCTGGCTAACAGACAATAAAGAGTGAAAAAAATATTAACCCACAAGGACAAAGAGAATGGGAGGAGAGACAACAGTGGATGAGAGATTTCAATAAATATTGGAAGACAAAGTTTGTTGGAGGGATTTACAGTTAAACATGACTTCTTCCAGCAAACCCACTTAGACAGTATTAAGGAACAAAATAGGTATGTGTTAGAGACAGATGTGCCACACCTGAGGGGAAAGCAGTTGGTAGCTTCCCAATCTAGCAATCTATACCCGGCCAAACTATCACTGAAGAGTAAGGTTAGAACAAAGATATTTTCGGGCATGTAGATACTTTAAAAAATCATCTCCCATTTATCTTCTTCTAGTAAAATTTTATAAATGTGTCCAATGAAATGAAAGAATAAAGTAAGAAAGAGTAAGATAAAACTAGCGAAGAAGAGATTCAAAATGGCTGAGAGGCAAAGGGAATGCTGAAGACAAACAGCAAAGAGATGGTTCAAAATGACAGCTATGCACCAGGTCCTACAGAGCAACTTATCCAGATTGGAGCAAGAAAATGGAGACTCTGGCAGCAAGTCTCCAGAAAGAACATGAAATTGATTCTTTGACTATAGAAAAAATATTGATAGGCCTGTAGCAGAGATGTCAGAGCAGTTGGAAAAGTACTTAGAAATAATACTTAGAAATCCAGGGGGGAAAAGTATATTATTAACTCTAGGGAAATAAAAGGGCTGTACAAGAAAGGAGGGCATCTACTTGGTTTGGTGGTAAGCAGTATTTATATGGTCATAATATAAACATTTCCCACTCCAAATTGCTGTGTAAGGATGTTGGAGAGATAGGAGGAGCTCAGTAAGGAGTGTGTTAGTGTGAGAGAAATGAGACGATAGCCATCCTAAAATTGATAAACCAAGAAATTGCAGTCTATGTTTCTTATTTAGAAGGATGGTGGTGGGTACCAGAAAAAAGGTATAAGGTTTGAGGGTGGTTGCCTCTATGGAATAGAACAAGAAAGGCATGATAGGGAAGGGTAGGAAACGGGGGTCTTTAAAATTAGGTGCTTTTCAACTCTATCGTTTTGAATACCTCATTTAATGGTTTGAAGAGAGTAATCCTATATAATAAAGAGCTAATATGCTAATTAGACTGAATAGCAGAACATCGTCTGGAACCGTCCGGACAACCAACACTTGTGGTTTTGCACAATCTTGTGCTCATGTGGAAGAGATTCGGTTGCGTAGTCGTTTTAGAAACGAAATTGCTGGGTCAAAGGGCATATGCCCTCCTGGAGGATTGTACACTCTCGCCTTGAGTATATGGAAGTGCTTGCTGGCCATGTCCTCACCAACCTTAGGTAATATGGCCCTTTTTAAATTTGCTATGCTGATGGGCAAAAAAGATCTCATTGAGTATACTTGTATTTTTCTGATTACTGTGGGAGCATCTCTTTGCATTTTTTATTGGCTGTCCATGTACTTCTGCTATGATGTAATCAGTTCTCTATTGTTGGATGTTTAGCCTGGTTATCAGCCCACTGCGTATATGAGATGACCAAACAGGAGGGTGAATATGGGAAGCTGTTTGAAATGCGTCCAATGACAATAAAATGACTGTAGAGACATTAAAAAATGATAACCCTGAGTCATCAAGTAGTTACACTGTATTTAGGAAGTAGAAGAGTGTTTTACAGAGCGTTCTATCAAAAGTGGTTAAAAATATGAAGTCTTGGTAATTTTTAAAAGCTGCCACTTACTGAACATCAACCATGCGCCGTCCTCGGTTAAGGCTTTTTATACATCATCTGATGTCACTGCCTCTCGGCTCGAACAGGTATCATCTCATTTTATACTGTAGAAAGGAAGGCTTCCGGAGACTTTCCCGAGTCACAAAGCACAGGAAGACAGTGGGTAGCTGGAGTCCAATCCAGATCTGCCTGACACCCTCGCCCTCCGAAGGTGACGTTGGAGGGAGGTCCTGAAGGCAGCATGGACCATGCCTACCAGCGCCTCACGTATCCTGCGGCTTTTGCTGATGTTCTTGTTCTTGCCTTTCGCTAATCCAGAGTCCATCAACCTTCAGAGACTTTATTGCAGTTCTGCACAATGTGTACGCCATGATTCAGCAGGAAATGACTTCAGGTGCTGCTTAGACACAATGTTCGCTGGCACTGAATCACCCCGTGAGGCGGCTCCCCGTGCGCCCCCTTCCAATCACTGCACCCAGGAGCGTCTCCACGTGCGCTAGGAAGTCTGTACCTCCTAACACTGGCCCATCCTTCCGTCTGAACAAAGACGCTGCTGCAGATTCAGGGCTTCAGCAGGTGACAGTGTGTAGGTAGAATTTAATCACATTATTTTAAAATATTATATTTACTTTTACAGTTATCATCTAATTATGGCAAGCTAATCTATTTTTCATTGGCACTAATGAAATAAATTTCCCTTTTAAGATAAATTTACTTTTGTAAAAATTGTCAGTCATTTCACTGAAAATTATAAGCATCCGCTGTTACAGGCTGTGAAATACTGTAATGGGACAAAACTGTGACTAAAGGGACCACTTGAAGGACATTTTGGAGACACGGCTTTACTGGATTCGTGAGAGCAGTATCTGGGCTACACAGGCGTCACTAGCTCTTAACTCTTCCTACTTTCTAATGTAAGGGCACATCACAATCATGTGAGATGCTTGTTAAAATGCAGATGACGAGGGCCTTAACCCCATAGGGTCCCGGTAGGTCTGTGGTGGGACCTGGGATTTATCAATTTTTTTAAATGATGTAGTCTTTTAAAAATTATGTTTTTATTGATTTTAGAGAGAGAGGAAGGGAGAGGGATATAGAAATATCGATCAGCTGCCTCCTGCATGCTCCCTACTGGGGATCAAGCCCAAAACCCGGGCCTGTGCCCTGGCAGGGAATCGAACTGACTACCTTTGGGTGCATGGAACAACGCTCAACCAACTGAGCCACCCCGGCCAGGGCTGGGACTTGGCAATTTTGATAAGCAACCCAGGTGGTTCTGATGTAACTGGACAGCATGTGGCACTTACGGAAATTCTGAACTGGGTCTCCCCGTTTTCACCTAGTGTGGACTTGAAAAAACAGACCCGTATGGAGGCTGCATGATGTCAGTCCATCATGCCCGGGGTGCCCTTGCCCTTGTGTTATCACAGTGGGCTCTGTTTCCAGAGGCAGCAGCAGTTCCATCTGATTTCCAGGCAGCACCGTAAGCACTCTGCGCATGTGGACTCATTTACTCCTCAGGGCAACCCCAGGAGGCAGGTACCACTATTGCCCTCCTTTTACAGGGCAGGAAGCCCAGACACCGAGAGACGAAATCACTCCCTTCAGGGCCAGGAGGTGGCAGAGCTGGGATTTGAACCTGGCCACCTGGCTCAGAGCCGGCATTCTTACCGGCCATGGTCACCTGCCTCTCCTTCAGCTCTGTGGTGATGAAGGGTCATCATGCCCACCAGTGCTCCATGTTCTACTAGGAAACCAGACTATTTGTAATTGGAAAGGAAGTGATATTGGAATCGAATGAATCAATGACTAGGTCTGTCTTTAAAAAAGCCAACGTTTGTACTTCCAATGGCGAAAACAAGCGTTTTAAATTTACCAAGAAAACCAAAGTGACTTATCTGATTCTGTGCACAAAAGCACAAGACAGAGGAAACCCTGTGGCCTGTCCCACTCAGCCTCTCCGACCCCC
>NW_005356712.1:2724106-2731092 GCF_000412655.1 Myotis brandtii
AGGAAAGGAAAGTCCAAACATTGCAAAAGAGACTTGTAAAGGGCCTTCAGGTCCATTTTTTCAGACTCAAACACAAAAAGAAGCTCAATAAACTCAGGGTCTGTGCCTTTCGGAAGGCAGCCACACTGTGGATGACTTGAGGCTCAGCCAGGATCGAGGTGGGCAATCCCATTCACTCACTACATGCGTTTCTTTTCCTCTTTGTTTTCTTTCTCCCACCCAAGTCGCAGATGGGTGCTGGAAGCTGAACCAACACAGCGCCGCAGGGCGAGCTGCAGACAGCTGCCGAGGGGCGTTCTGGTCTCCTGCCCGGACAGATGGCCCACGTGTGAGCTGGGAGGCAGGTGTGGGCTTCCTCTCTGACCCGGGCGCAGCCGCCTGCGGGAAAGGTCTGTACCAGGGTAGGTAGCTCGCCTTGAATATGTCCAGACTACGGAACAGACTTTGTTTTCCTGCCAGCAGATGCCTTTCTGCGCTGCTGAAGAGAGCTCACGAGCAGGAGCACATGGAAAATGCGTGGCCGGGATGTCAGCAATTGCGTCACAGTTGCACTTTGGAAAGGGGTGATCACTCTGAACAATGCACACGCGCTCACGTGTCAAACCATTAAGACTCCAGCCCGGGTAAACAGCACGTGTCCTTTATCAGATCGTCTCCTTGAACTCTGATACACTGTAGACTAGAGCCCGTCACGCCAGTGAAACAAACCCGGGGGTCACTGTTCGATGCTATGAGGTGCCTTAGAAGCTGTTTTTGATAATGAAGCAATGGACTCCCCCCAGAAAACAAGAGATGATTTATTCATATGTTTCTTGTATCCGTCAAGATGAACTGCTGGGCAGCCAGAGGTAGTGTGTGCGTATCAGGGTAGATATAGAAAACAACAGACATTTTAGTAAAAACTATGAAGATTCTCAACTTGTATGTAGTTTGACCTGTGACATCTGAGGCCAAAAAGGGGCAGTTCTCTCAAAGGCAGCCGTAGAGCAGCCGTTCTCAGCTTCGGGTGCACGTTAGAACCACCTGAGGAGTTTTTCAAAATCCCGATGGCCAGGTCACACCCCACGCCAGCTAAATCAGAACCTCTGCTGGCTAAGGCCCCGGGCATCACATATACAAAACTTCCCGGTGATCCCCTTGTGCAGCTGAGGCTACAAACCACTACGTTAAGGGGAAATGTCATTACCTTTTGAAGGTCACATGGGATTTTGGGAGAAATGGTAGCTTACAGATGGCTCATGACAAAGGAATGGCAATGAAGTCAGCATGTAGTTTGCTGGGCTTCCTTCCCCACGTCTGCTGGTTGTTCTGTGGGTGCTGGTGTGGATGGGGACCGGGCAGGTGCAGCAGGTGAGGGGGATCCCAGGTGAAGGCGGGGCAGGGGGAGCCTCAGTCCCCAGGCAGCTGCCGCTTCTCTGTGCTCCTCTGGACGTTGCTGGGGCAACTGCAGCTCAAGTGGGGCCAGGGGTTGAATTTTTCTAAAGAAATTGGCCATCAGAATTTTTTACGTGAAATATTCCACTTTAGAATTGTTACCTGCCAATTCCAATTCCTTTAAAATTCCATGCAGCCCAATGAAACCCAACTGCAGGTCACATTTGGCCCCGTGGGCTGCCTTTTGATTCTCTCTCTCCCTCCCTCCCTCCCTCCTTTCCACTCTCTAATAACCAATGGAAAAAATATCCTCGGATGAGGATTAACAAAAAAATAAAAACAAAACAAAAGAGTTGATAATTCAAAGGGGCTGCTGCCTACGATGCTAGGTTTCCTCCAAAAGGTGCCCGGGTTAGGGGGGCAAGTCTGAGATCCCGATTACACTCTGCCCCCCAAGGGGGGACCCTGGCTGCCTCTGAAGAGCAGATGCCTTTTCCCAGTTCAGTCAAAGACACCACTGGGGCAAATGCAGAACTTCATAGACGAGATGGCGTGAGGCCCGGCTGGGGTGGTTTAGTGGTTGAGCTTCGACCTATGAACCAGGAGGTCACGGTTCGATTCCGGGTCAGGGCACATGCCCGGGTTGTGGGCTCAGCCCTCGGTGTGGGGCATGCAGGAGGCAGCCAATTAATGATTCTCTCTCATCATTGATGTTTCTATCTCTCTCTCCCTTTCCCTTCCTCTCTGAAATCAATAAAAATATATTTTAAAAAAAGATAGCGTGAGAAAGAAGTAAGCAAGCTTGGTTGATGGCATCACGTTACTGCAATTTTCAGCTCCTTGGCTGTGTGTCTCTGAGTACTCGGAGAGCCTCACAGTACGTACGCATCCTCTCCCATCCTGAGGGTGCTGTCTCCGAGAATTCAGAGTGCAGCGTTGAGTGCATAAATCACAGGACTAAACTGTCCATTACTGTGAGCTCAAATTATCTCGCCATCATGAGCGTGATCTGGTTGTTTTGCTCGCACTGGAAAGTTAAGAGCCCAAGAGGCAAAAGGCCAAAAGGAGAACTCAAAAAAAAAAAAAAAGTCAGTTTTCTGATCTTGGAAAAAATACACAGGGTTAAAGACAGGAACATTCTATCTGCATGCATCAACTGATTTTGTTGTTATTGTTGTTAATCCTCACCCAAGGATAAAAAGGGGGGGGGGGGGGGGGGGAGGGAGGGAGAGAGAGAGAGAAAGAGAGAAACATTTATGTGAGAGAGACACATTGACTGATTACCTCCCAACCAGGGCTGGGGATCAAACCTGCAACCCAGGTACCTGCCCTTGACTGGGAATCAAACCTGAGACGCATTGGTGTGCAGACTGACACTCTAACCACTGAGTAACACCAGCCAGGGCGACCAAAGGTATTTTTTAAAAGCCATTTGTGTTTTGGGGATCCATGAGTTAGAACAGAACAATAATAATCCTCTTGCAGCTGTGGAAGATTTGGTAGTATCCTGAGTACTAGTATTCAGGGATTTTCCTCCCCCTCGAAGACTTAGTAGAAAAGAGGAGAAACAGAGAAGAGAAGTGTCCTGGGAAAGCAGTATGTTGAGCCCTTCAGGACGTCGATGTCAGCTTAGTTTGAGTCCAGGTGTATTGGCCACCCCTCTACCTCCTAACCTACCGTTTCCCAATTTGTGTTCCTATTCACAATGCAACTTAGAAGACACTGAGCCAGCTCATCGCTAATGTAACAGGATGTGGAATGAGACTTTTCCTGTTGACCCAGAACTTCAGGTAAAGCTTCAAAGGTCAGGGCAGTGGGTAACAATACTTCCTCCTTCTGTTAAGAGGTGGCCAGACTGGTCCTTTGACCATCAATAACCACCAACCTCCAGCCTACATAAGACAAGGTCAAGATTTTATCCAGAGGAGGTTTCTCTGACAGGCCTTTGTAAGGGGGGTGGAGCGGGGGAGCAGGCTGTTTCTTCCCTTCCAACCCCCAAGCCAAGAGAGGACGGTTCAAAGAAGAGTCACTCTCGAGACTGGGAACACCAAGGGGGTGAGGGGCGTGTTTCTGGCATCTCACTGCTGGTTGAAGGGTGCCTGGAGCTGCCCACGACGGTGGGTGAGGAGCGAGGGCAGCAGGGCAAAGGTGCATTCTTAGGCTTGAGTCAGCTTGAAAAGACGCACCCAGGAGGGCAGCCCGCCTGGCAAGGGGACCTCAGAAAGAGAATGCTGGTACTTCCTGGGGTATGAATGGAAAAGGGGTGCGCAAGAGGTTATTTAGAATGTGCATTGGGTCCCCATGGAGGTCTCCAAAGATCTGCCAGTTAAAGAGCCCGGGATGGGGGGAGGGCACCTGACACTCAAGAGAGAACTACACCTGTGCTCACCTGTTCTCAGCTGAGGGGCCCTTTCCCAGTCATTTCTCGGCTCCTGTGCTTCAGGGAGGTGAGCTAGAGAGGAGGCGGGAAAGGACGCAACTGCCCAGCCCCCACTGCAGATCCCTGAGGCATCTGTGGGCCAGACCAGGGCAGTAAAGAAGGTATTAAATTGGATGAGAGGAAAGTTTTGATTGGACTAGACTAGACTTCTGCTACCTGAATACCAGACTGTTCTTACAGTTGAAACAAAAAACGATAGGATCTAATGAGATATTACCAAGTTCAGCCTAGGCAGTAGCCCGGTAACAATGAAGCCATGAGACATGTGCCATTCAGGGGTAGTATGCAGTATCCGGGATGAAAAACAACAACAACAACACAGTTCTCATCCGTTAGCTCCAGCTCTCCAAGCTTGGAATTGGTGAGGTTCATATTGCTCTGAGGTTCAAACGACCTTAAGCTATACCAAGAGCAGCATATGCAACTGCCTGCAGGGGCCAGGCAGGAAATGGAAATAATGAATGAAGGGGGCTGGGAGGGGAGGCTAGTGAACTGGAACCTGTGTCCCATCTGAAAAGGACAGCGGCCTCTCACATTCAGCCACTTGCTCCCCAGTATGGCCAGTTCATCCCATTTCCCCAGAAAGGCCAAAAAGCCCCCCCCCCCCTTTTTGGGTTACATCTCCTGTTTTTGAATTATTGTCAAGAATATTAGAGTTCTTTATTGCAAATGACACAATCTACTCCAGGTGGTTTGAGCAGAAGGGCCTTCACAGGGCAGTACTATGGACTGAATTGTACCCCCCCCCCAATCCATACATTGAAGTCCTACCCTCAGTGTATATTTAGGGTCTTTCGGAGGAAAAGATGACGTCAAAAGGGTGAAGCCCCAGTGGGGCTGGGGCCTTGGGAGAAGGGGAAGCCATGTGAGCCTGTCTGCCATGTGAGGACAGGGAGAAGGTCCTGTGAATGACTCGGGAGGAGAGCTCTCACCAGAACCTGACCATGCTGGGACCCTGACCTCAGATTTCCAGCCTTCACAACCGTGAGAACAATTTCTGTTGTTTAAGCTGCCCAGTCTGTGGCATTTTGCTATGGCAGCCTGAACAGACTAAGACAGGCAGTTAGAAAGCCTATAGAATCCTGAGGCGAGGTGAGGAGAGGAGAACCGGGCTTGGACTGTGCAGCCAGGAAGGAGGCCCAGACCACAGCGTGGACACCAAGCCTACACAGGGCAGCCACCTGGAAGCAGCCGTCCTCACTGTCAGAGGGATCTGCCTCTGTGTGGCTCACTCCAGTAGAAATCTCATGTGATGTGTTTCACGACAGAGCCTCGATCACATGAAACCTGGCTGCAAGGAAGTTTCTGGAAAAGTGCTTTGGTTTCTCTTAGGGAGACATGAGAGTCATAATGTGGGGCATTTTCCAAACATAGGAAGGATATTCAAAGGAGGTTGGGTGGATATAAAGCATAACAAATACCCACTATAGCAATCAGTTGCAAAAAAATAGGGAGCTGGTCAAACAATGCATTTGTGTGTTATAGTCCAGCTGATGACTTCTGAGCTGTGGGCTACTTTCATTGCTCAAGTCTCCACTTGGTCTGAAAATAGCTGGAAAGGCCAGATCCAATCATCACCACCACCACCACCACCATTAAAGGCATTCAGAGAGCTTTGAAGCAACCAAGACTAGAGGGGCCAAGATTCTGGAGCGAGAGGAATTGTATTGAGGCAAGTTGACATTCTGAGTCACTTTTTCCTGCTGTTGGGGGACAGAGAAACAAGCAGAACTTTTGGCAGTCTCATAGGGTCGAGATAAAATTTGAGAGGCTAATATTCTAGGGAAAGGGTGAGCCCTCTCTAGAGTTAGATACCATCACCTGGAGACTCTCTTCATTTTTTTCTTTCATGCACCAATTGTGTATTCAGTGAAAATTACAAGGCCTGCCAAGAGACAGGACTAAATTACCAAAAACAGAGAAGAATAGTCAATAGAAACAGACCTCACAGGTGACCAAGGTTTTAGACTTAAACAAGGGCTTTAAGTGAACGTTGATTAATGTGTTCAAGAAAAACAAAGCAAATAATGGGAAAAAATAGATGGAAAGATAATTTCACAGAGAACAGGAATCCATAAACTTCACAGGCCAAAAGACTGGGAGCCTGCAGCCTCTCCTCAGCAGAGGGATTTTAAAAATGCCGACTCAGCTCTGTGTGAACTATAAAACCCTGTGACCTACAGTCCGAAAGACATTTGCCAACACTGGCCGTCATTCTATTTCTCAGGTGGTTTCCTTCTGAGTCTACTCTGCCCCACGAGCCTAGTTCCTTGGCATAGAGCTGTGTTCACCTGGAGAAAGAGGTGCTTCTTGCTAATTATCCTAAATATAGTCTTTGGCCGATCTGTGTTGGGAGTACCATTATTGTAAGATGATCAGGGAGATGAAGCCTCTGACATGACACTTGAGTTGACACTGAGTGACAAGGAGGCAACAGGAGAGGATTGGAGGGGAAATGTGGCCTGGGTGGAGGGGACACGGAGTGCAAAGAGCTCGGAGGCAAGAATATGTTCGGTGATTTAATCAGTCAGGGTCATCTAACTTTTCTGTAAAGGCCCAGATATGTAAATATTTTAGGTGTTGCAAGTCATAACAGTGTCTGTTGCAACGACTCAATTCTGCTGTTATAATTAATGCAAAAGTAAACGCAGTACACAAGTGAGTGGTGTTCTAATAAAGCTTTATTTACGGACACTGAAATTAGAATTTCTTATAATTTTCACGTCACAAGTATTCTCTTGATTTCCCCTTCCCCCAACCATTTTAAAATGTGAAAGCCATTCTGGAGCCGTAGTTCGCAGGTATAAGGTCAGTTAGGCTAGGGACACTTCATGCAGGACACGTAGGAGTTGGTAACCATCAGATGAAGGCAGATCTCCTTCCAAATGGAAGGCCACCATCAGGGTCATTGCAGGCCTGGGTACCAATTCTGGGAGGCAGCTTCCTCCAGCTCATGGAAGACATCAGGTTTGTTTTCTTTCCCCCCAGTAACAAGAAAGGACACATGAACAAAAAGGCAGGCGCACACAGCCAGAGAAGACGTGCCCAGGTTCACGCTGACGCGCCTCCCGCACGCACTTCGGGTTTTAAAGTTGGGCGCACACCTGCTCCCGGGCAGAGCGCACCTGCTGAGCGGCACTCTGGCCTCGTCTCGCGAGAGCGGGGCTGTAGT
>NW_005356712.1:2731920-2857130 GCF_000412655.1 Myotis brandtii
CAGCAGCGCGAGGAGGAGACAGCCGCCAGCCGCAGTCGCCGCCGCAGCCGCGGGAGCAATGCAGGCAGCTCCCTGAGAACGCGCTAAAGCACCCCAAACGGTGGACGATGCCGTGTCACTGCAACTGGGAGGGGGGCAAACCAGATTTCTTCTTCTTTTTTTTTTTACATAAAAGCCAGCCAGCCAAAAATACATAATTTTGCCCTCCACGGAGCCGGTGTGTAAAGAGTGAGCGCTATTTCCCTTCTTCTCCGCCTCTCCCTCCGCCTCCTCTCCTCCCCCTCCTCGTTTTCCTCCTCCTCCTCCTCCTCCTCCCTAAGTGTACAGACAGCATCACATCACCTGGTTTGCTTCTGAGAAACGGCATCTCTCCTTTTCAGGGACCAGAGACTCAGAGAGAGAGGAGACATTCTAATGGAGTCGGCTTGATACCCCAAAATAAAATAATAAATTTTGGCTCTTGTCCCCTCCTCCCACCCCACCCCCTCAACCCTGTGTGAGATGTTAGGTTTCTTCTTCATGAGACATTGAGGAGTCGCAGTGGTTGGAAAGGCGTAGGGGGTAGGCTACCTCTACACCCCCTCGCCCCCCTTTTTTCTCTCTGGGAGGAGGAGGAGGAGGGGAAGGGGGCTTGCAGAGCAAGCGATGGATGAGGAAAACATGACGAAAAGCGAGGAGCAGCAGCCTCTGAGTTTGCAAAAAGCCTTACAGCAGTGCGAGTTGGTCCAAAACATGATAGACCTGAGTATCTCCAACCTGGAAGGGCTTAGGACCAAATGTGCTACCTCCAACGACCTCACACAAAAAGAAATCCGGACCCTGGAGGTAGGTGTTGCTCACCGGGGGGCGGGCGGGGGGGGGGGGGTTTGCAATCCTTCCTCCCCTCCCTTCTCTCCCCACCACCCCCTTTCCTTTGATTCTGTTTGTTGCGGGGTGGGGGCGGGAGGGTAGCGAGCGGGGCACGATGTGGTTTTCCGTGATTTATCTTCTTGCAAAGCCTGCAAAGGATGTCCCTTTACTGTACCGCTGTCGTCTACGCTTGGCTGGGTGGTGGTAGTAGTAGTAGTAATTGTTATTCTTTCTTTATTATTATTTTTGCGGCCGTTATTATCACTCGCTTCCTCTCTGAGGAGTGAGTTCTCTGTCTTTTCCGCTTGTGGATTTGTTTATATGCCACGGGGGCTTGTGTGCTGGGTAAGACATTAAGGCGCTGCAGAGAACCCACGTGATCCTGCGCATTCTGCAGGTGGTCAAAAGGTGGCTTTTGCTCGCAGAATGGGGTTGCCTAGAAATATGGACCTCTTCTTCTCTCCGCCTCCGTCCCAGCCCCCCTTTTGCTCCTTGGATTTTTTTGGTTTGTTTTGTTTGTTTTTCAGGGATATACATGTCAGGAGGCAAGATGCATTAAAAAATATCCCCATTGAGCTACCCATTTTCAATCGAATTACTTTGATGCAGGGAGCTGTTGCAGGCCTAAAATGTGTAAAAAAAGATTTTGAAAAATATGCCCGGATCAGCACACAAGTGGTGTGGGAAAATACTCTTGAATCTCGGTGGGACCCTGAGGAAAGGTGGAGATGGAGGCGTTCCCTTTGGCTGTTGTAACATGCTCTCCAACAGAACTTGAGGGGGAGTTCGAAGCACTTTGGTGGGGGGTGGGGTAGGGTGGATGCAAAGTTGCTCAGAAAGAAGATGGCAGCAATTATTTCTTCCGAAGGCCACTGGGTCAAAGGAGGAAGGTTTCAAGAGCCGTAGGCTGTGCCTGGTGTCCACAGAATCACTGGGCATCCAGGTCGTTTGAGACATCCGAAGGGCTGGGCTCACTTCCCTCCCTCAGACTGGCCCCGCTGGCCACATGGCTTGATTAGATTTGGGGACTCCCAGTAGCTGGCAGTCCCTGCGTTTCCAAGGCCTGAACTCTTCAGTCCTTAATTGAATCTTTTAGCCCTTCGGTGGCCCGGACCTCCTCCCACCCCGGTGTAGTCTGGATGACCACCTCTCTCGGATTCACTTTCAAGTCTTTCTTTTTCCTCCGTGGTTTTGAATTTGGCTGGATGTCAGCAGGCAGAAAGGTCATCATTTTGAAAGTGTGTGTATGTATGTTGAATATCCTGTTTGCTACCCTGGAAATACATGGCTCTGTGCACCTGTCATCGGGGAAAATGATCCTTAAAAATGAAATAAGATGAATGTCAGGGGGGATCAGAGGAGTGGAAATTCTGTTGGGAGGCACAGGTATTTTCTTTCTCGGAGCTTTGGGAGAACAGTCTGGGCTAGGATTCTGCTGCTGGAAGAAAAAGTGTGGGATGCCCTGACCCAGCCTTCGGTCTGAGCAGCGCCCAAGGTATGATTCTCTTCAGAGCTGCATGCAGTAAATAAACAAATAAACCACAGGGCCACCTGCCGTCTCTTCTGCTGCTCTGAGCTGGAACCCCACGCTAGTTTGTGTAAGTTTCTCCAGTCGTCTCTTTTTCTGTTCACATGCTCTATCCTCCGGTAACTCCCTGGACAGTGGCGGTGGTCGCAGTGGGCCCTGGGTTCTGTTGCTGCTTTTCTGCCGCGTGGTCTTCTTTTTACATTGGGGGATGAGACACTGGCATGGTGGGATGTTACAGTGTTTGAGATCGCATCTGTTCGTTCGTTTCCTGGTCCCAATATGCCTCAGGGCGTGCCAATCGCTTTATCCATATTGTCCATGGAAGGGTCTCAAGTTCCTAGATCTTTAGGGCTGGAGTGGGGCCACTGGGGAGGGGATGGTGACTCAGGGTCTAGCCAAGACCTGCCAAACCCCAGGCACGCTTGGAACCCACAGGGTTTTTATATTCCAACAGTTCTCAAATTTTGTATATCCAAACCACCCAGGGAGCTTGTTAAAAATGCACATCCCCATCCTCTAACCCCAGAGAGTCGAATTCAGTTGGGATTGGAGGGGGCCCAGGAACCTGCATTTAATAAACAGTTCAGATGTTTCTGAGGTATGTTTTCATATTGATACTTTGAGAAATACTAACCTGTTAGGAGGTAGATACACATCTCTCAGCTATTGGATGGCGACAAAACACTGAAGTATTAAATCGAACCGATGATCCCCGAAAACATTGATAATAAGCAGAATTTACTAACATGCCTGTACCCTTGCAGAAACAAAAATGTACAGCAAGGGCTTAGCCTTCAGGAAGTGTACTTCGTGGCTAGGGAGGCAAGGCTAATAATCTACATGTGAAATAATGATTAAGTCCAAACAGTAAGTAATATGGGGAAAAGCATATGGGTCCATTAGGAATGGGTTCAGCTGCATGAAATGGAAAATCCAGCCACAGTGGTTAATCAAATAATGGCTCCTCTTTCTTATGTAACAAGAAGTCTGGAGGTATGTCCTTGGCTCAGTAAGTTAATATCAGAGCTGATGTCTTTGCAACTACTCATGGTTGCAAGATGGCCCCTGAAGCTTCAGCCATTACACCAAGTTCAAGGCAGGAAGGAGGGGAACTGGGGGAGGGTCAAGGCATTAACTGGTCCATATCTTTGTTCGGCTCTCCCAGGACAGCTCCTCCTCCCTACCACCACAGATGATGTATAATTATGTCTTCTTGTCCAGAACTAGGTCAAATGCTTTACCTGGTTGCAACACCACTGTGATTGGCTTGGTGGGTCACGATCCATTGCCTTGGTTGACCTGTTGCCTCTTCATACAAACCAGGGTTCAGCTAGCATGGAGGAAGGCAGGGAGGGATATTGGGTGGATAGCCAGTACGTCAGTCACAGTGTGTCCTAGGGACAGACTTGGGCGGAGGAGAAAGATCATGAGCTTTGGAGTTAGACTGATGTAGTTTCGAATTCTAGCTTTTCTACTTGCTTTATCTTGGGCCAGTGATTTTAAATTTTCTGACCCATGGTTTAATGTTTGGCAAAATGGCAGTGATAGAGTAACACACCTACCTCAGAGGTGGTCATGAGGATTAAAAGAGATGACTTTTTCAAGGGTCTCATGCGGTCTCTAGCACAGTGTCTGCAGGTGCTAAGTGGATGATAGCTATTGTGATTAGCATTACATGTGTGCAACAGAAGACGTGGACGGGAACACCTCAGATGGAAGAGAGAGAAGGAAGAGCTTGAGTAACATTTCTAAAGAATGTTCTGTGGATTCCTAGTTCTGTGGAATGTTGTCGTTTTTCATTCTTTCAACCAGTGCTGAAACCCAGGCACTGTACTAGATGCTGGTAGTCAACCAGTGTTCTGTAGACAAAACGTATCCTATGGTTCATATGTGTGGGAACGGTTGCGTTAAGCAAAGGGAAACAGGTGTCTTTACTGCAAGACTTCTCAGAGCCTTTAACATGCCAGATACGTATATTGTGACTCAAAGGGGTAGAGTCTGTAGTTTCCTTTTTCCAAAGCCATCTCTCGGGACTGATGTTCCATAGAATTCACCTGGGGAAACATTTGGCAAAGCAGGGAAGCTATCCTGGTTGGGGACCTGGGGACCCTGAGTGGAGTGAGGAATGGGGAGGGTTTAGATCGCAATAGGTGGCTTCTGGTCAAGAAGAACAAACCCAATGAAGACACAAAATGGATAATTACCTGATAGAGTGTCATTGGAAACGAATTTAGGTTGCTAACTCCTGGGATCTGACGTTGCACCAAGTTTCATCCCCTTGAGGGAGGAGACAGAAGTCTTCAAAAGTTTGGGACTGAATACAGTAAAAAAGATGATTAAAGGTTAGTCTGATGGCAGCCTGTCGCAGGGGCCGTCAGAGAGTGAAGAGTTAAGGCGTTGTGGGCCATGTGGTTTCCATCACAACCACTCAGCTCTGCTTTTGCAGCACACAGCAGTCATGGACAATACATAAGTGAACATTTTCCAATGAAACTATTCGTAGACCCTGAAATTCAAATTTGATATAATTTTCACGTTACAAAGTATTGTTTTCTTACTGATATTTTTTCTAACCATAACCATAACCATAACCCTAACCCTAACCCACAAGTTAGCTTGCAGATCCATGGTCTGCAAGGTGAATGGGACAGAAAAGACCCTGGAGGCACACAGACCATCTGAAAGGCAGGCAGGTGACGCTAGGGATGGCGGGCGCTGGCCTAGTGCAGGTGGTTGTGACCTGGGTTCTATTTTGGTTAGATTAGAAGGGGAGGCAAACACCAGGGATTGGGTTGGGGGTGGATACATACAGAATCTCCTTACATAGCAAGGACAGTGTAGCCATACACATATCAATTATTTGGTCTTCATATGTTCAGTCTCTATGTTTGATTGTGGTGTCACAAACCATCCTTAGACTTAATCATGTTTAGAAAACTTTGGACTTCAGACAACAAGTTGTTATTTTCCATGATTCTGTGCACTGGGATTGGGTGGGTGGTACTTCTGCTGTTCTTGCCCCGGCTCCCTCATGTGACCACATCAGCTGGCTGATTGGCTGGTGGCTGAGACAGCTGAGCCTCTCTCTCCATGTGGCGTCTCCAGTGGGATAGCCTGTGTTTCTTACATGTCCCAGTGTTCCAAGAGGGAAAGAGCGAAAGTTGCAAGGTATCTTAAGATTTGTTGTTTTCTGATCGGTGACTGTCAGTGGCTAGTCTGGATTTCGATGTTGGTGAAATAGACTCCTCCTCTTGGTGGGAGGAGCTGCAGAGCATTTGTGGCCATATTTAATTTACAACAGGTGTCATTATGTAGTGAGCCCAACTCTGTTTTAGGCTCTGGAAATCGAACAAGACAGGTGAGGCCCCTGCTCTCACGGTGCTTTCATTCATGTGTGACTGTCAAGGTGGGGTAGAGCCAGACAGACAATAAGCAAGTGGACTGAGAATGTTGGTCAGTGTATTAATTAGCATAGGGTCTAACAAATAGGTCCCTACATTTGTAATGGCTCTAGTAGAAGTCTTTTTTATTTTTTTTAAGTATTTTTCAATTGATTTTAGAGCGGAACAGATATGGAGAGAGAGATAGAAACATCAATGATGAGAGAGAATCAATTGATTCTCAACCCCACACTGGGGGTTGAGCCCACAATCTGGGAATGTGCCCTGACCGGGAATTGAACTGTGACCTCCTGGTTCATGGGTCAATGCTTAACCACTGAGCCACGCCAGCTGGGCATCTACTAGAAATCTTTTCTTGCTCACAAAACATTCAAGATGAATGTTCTTGGTTGGTGGGCCATTCTTTCATACTCCAGGCCCCTTCCATTTTGCAAAATTGTCATTGTTTTCATCCAGGAAGGGGAGAAAATGTGGAGAAGACAAAGCCCCTTAAAAGCCTCATCCCTAAAGTTGCCCTAATCGGTTCTGCTTGCATTTCATTGGCTAGAATTCAGTCACTGCAAAGAAGATGGGGAGGTGGGTCCAGGAAGAAGAGACAAACAATTTGCTGAATATCTAGGAGCCTCTGCCATAGCCAGTGACAGATAAGCTATTGTAACAGTTATCTATTGCTCCACAACTAGCCACCCCAAAGGTCGTGGCTTAAAACCAGTCATTATTGTTCAGGAGTCTGCCATTTGGGCTGGACCCAGCTGGCCAGTTCTGCTGCTCTTGCCTGGGTTGTGGTCATCTGGTGGCTTGACTGGGGCTGGATGGTCCAAGATGGCTTTGTTCACATGGCTGGTGGTTGGCTGGGGTACTTCAGTTTTCATCCGCGTGGTTTCTCCAGCAGGACAGCCCAGATTTCCTACATGGTGGCAGCAGAGGTGTTCCATGGCGCCAAACCCCAGCACACAGCCCCTCTTAAGCCTCTGCTTCCATAACCTTTGCTAATGTCCCATTGACAAAGCCAGTTACGTGGATAAGCCCAGAGTCAACTTGGAAGCAACTATCCAAGGGTACTGATTCCAGCAGGCATGTTCATTGGGGGCCAACGAACAATCTAGTATTAACAATGTACCATAGCTCTGAAGAAACCCGGAACAAAATAAAACCTGGAGAGGGAGAGGCATGGGATGATCAGCAAGGATCTCCGAGGACGTTTTGCTGACTGGAGGAAGCCAACCATGAAATATGTGGGGAGTACACTAGGCAGAGGGAGCAGCAGATACAAATTTCTTTGGTGGGAATGTGCTCAGCATGTTATTGAACCAGTCAGGAGACCACTGTGGTTGGAGAGGAGTGAGTGGGTGTGGGGAAGGGAGGAGGGGCGCAGTGGGAGACAGAAGCAGGAACCTGGTCGTAGAGGGCTTACCTAAGATCCGTGGATTTTGTTCTGTGAATAGGGGGAGGGTGGAGACTGATTTATGTTTTTAAAAGATCCTTTGGATTGCTGAATGAAAAGAGACTGTTGAGGGTAAGAATAGGAGCCGGGAGAAAAGTTGGGGGGTTAGTGTGGAAGTCAAAACAAAAATGACTGTGCTTTGAATTATTATGATAGTGGGGGGCTGGGGTAAGGGCTGGATTCAGAAGGTCCAGTGCATGGGAGGTGCTCATGAATTTGATATGGGGAGGGGGTGAAAGAAGAGAGTTGGGGATTATTCCTAGGTGTTGGGTCTAAGAACTGAGCAAATGGTGGTGCCATAATCTGAAATGTGAAGACTGAGGGTGGACTAGGTTGAACTTGACAATCAAGTCCTGTTTGGACATGTTGCATTTTTCAACTAGGCAGTTGGGTAGATGAGCCTGCAACTCTGAGGAAAGCTGGAGATATGAAGTTCTCTTAATATGTCCAGAACATTTTTTCATACTAGAGGCCTGGTGCATGACATTTGTACACGGGGGGGGGGGAGGGGGTTGGTAGGGTCCCTCAGCCTGGCCTGCGCCCTCTCGCAGTCCAGGACCCCTTGGGGGATGTCCACTTGCCGCTGCCCTCGCCAGCCGTGAGCCTGACTTCTGGTTGAGTGGCACTCCCCCTGTGGGAGCACACTGACCACCAGGGGGCAGCTCCTGCGCTGAGCATCTGTCCCCTGGTGGTCAGTGCACGTCATAGCGACTGGTCGTATCGTCGTTCGGTCAATTTGCATATTAGGGTTTTATTATATAGGATGATAAAACTAGAGGCCCGGTGCACGAAATTCATGCATGGGTAGGGTCCCTAGGTCTGGCCAGTGATCAGGGCCAATTGGGGCCTTCTGGCTGCCGGCCAGGGCGTTCCTTCCGGCTGCCGGCCAGGGCCTTCCTTCATTCCGCGCTGCCCCATGGTGGTCAGCACACATCATAGTGAGTGACTGAACTCCCGAGGGGACAATTTGCATATTAGGCTTATATATATATATAGATATTATTCTTAATACCTGCATAGGATTACATGGATGTACCATAATTTATTTAACCAAAATTATATTGTCAGATGTTTGTTTATACTTTTCCATTATTATAAATAACACTGTAGTAGACATCCTTGTGGCTTGTAGTAATCCCCGCCTTCAATTCCTGGAAGTGGATATGCCAAGTTTCAGGACTTTTGATAGGTTTTGCCAAATTGCCCTAGGCCAGCAGGGTGGGAAAGGGCCCATCTCACCACATCCTCAGCATGGGATTGTGTTTCACTTTATATATCTTTAAAAATATTTTTATTGATTTCAGAGAGGAAGGGAGAGGAAGAGAGAGATAGAAACATTAGTGATGAGAGATAATCATTGATTGGCTGCCTCCTGCATGCCCCCCTACTGGGGATCGAGCCTGAAACCCCAGGCATGTGCCCTTGACTGGAATCAAACCTGGGACCCTTTGGTCCGTAGGCCGACACTCTATCCACTGAGCCAAACCGGCTAGGGCTCACTTTATTTTGTGATTGCCTGTGTTTTGATGACCGAGGGCTCAGGGTTAAGGAGACAGTTGCGTCAGGTTGGAATCTCACCTTTCCTGTTTCTAGTTGGGAAGGATCTGGGAACCTGTGGGGACAGGAGGAGGACTTGTTTTTCCACACAAAGTGGCCAGCCTGCGAAGACCCAGCCTCTTCCTTCTGCCTTGTTCTCGTAAAGATATGTGTGGGAGGTGGTCTCACAATTCTGAGCCGGTGGCAGAAGTTATTTCTGAAGGGCTTTACTACCCTTGTGGGTTTTTGGAGTGGGTTTTACTAGGGTGCTTGTTATCCTTCTTCTTCTAATGGGCAGAAAACTGGGAGGTCTTTTTACCCCAGAGAATCGGTTATTTTCTGGGCTCCCACTCATCTGCTCCCAGTTGCCGGGACCTGGCCTTCCTCCTCGTTCCCATGGTGATGCTCTGGATATGGGGGATGGGGAGGTGTCCAGCTGAGGAAGATGAGGGACACGTGGCATTGGGAAGGAGGACGGAGGTGCTGAGGAGTGGGAGGGTAAGAGGGACAAAAATGGGAGGAGAAAGTCAAAGCGTAGGGTATCTGTGACCTTTGGAACACCTCGCAAGTGGGTAGTGACCACAAGTGTGGTTGTTCCTGTTTTACAAGTGAGTTTACTGAGGTTTAGAGTCAGTGATTTAACCCGAACTGCGAATTCAGGCGGCCACAGATCGAGGAAGAGGTTTACTGCTCTACCTTGGATTTCCTGAAGGGGTAATGGCCTGGGAGGGGAGAAAGGAAGATGAGAGCAAACAGAGGACGAAGGAGAAGTGCAGATGACAATGGTGATGTGATTAGAGGTGATAGCTATAGGATTAATGGGAGTCATGATGATGGCATACTCCGTCGCTCAAATGCTTTCATTGGTGACTATTATAGATGACAGCTATTGATAAGAAATATAGGACTGATAGAGACAAAGTAGAGCATCCACCGAGACAAGGAAAGATGAGAAAAAGAGAGGCAAACATTTCACACTGGAGAAGTCCAGTATGGTGGCCACTTACCACATTAGCTACTGACCAGTCGAAATGTGGGGAATTCTAATTGAAATGTGTGATTAGTGTAAAACACACATTAGCTTCCAAACTCTCAGTATGAAGAAAAGAATGTAAACTTGGGGATTAATGGGGGGATGAGGACACATTTGTAATACCTTAACCAATAAAGAAATTAAAGATAAAAAAAGAATGTAAACTAATGTATCCCATTAATTATTTGTTCATATTGAAAGCACATTGTTTTAGATATATTGGGTTAAATAAACTATGTTAAAGTTGATTTCACCCATACCTTATTATTTTATTTTCCTGAGGCTACTAGAAAATGTTAAATTATGTAAATGGCTCACTGTATATTTCGATTGGACAGCACTGCTTTTGAGCATTGCGGTGATTTCTCTGTTTTGCTATAGTGGAAATCTTGATAAAGACTGAAAATATGGCCCCCTGGAGTTGCTAGGTAGCCATTGACTCAAGCAGTGGATGCATTCCAAAGACAGGTTCCTTTGATTTCCCTGGACCAATAGAAAAGTGAGATGAAGGCTCAGAAAAAATAGCTTAATTGAGTCCCTGGAAATTTCGGTGGGTGCTTGAAGCAGCATAGCCAAGTAATTAGGAGGGCTTGGGCTCTGCAGTAGGGACTGCTTGGGTTCTAGTCTGAGTTCAGGATTTACTAACCTGGGCAAATGCACTCTCCTTTCTGAGCCTCAATTTCCTTGCTTATAAGATCAGGATCATTTTACATAGGATTGTTATGCTGATCAAATGGATTGCGCAGTAAAGGGCTGAGCAGAGTTCCTGGAACATGGCAAATGCTCATTAATTGTTATATATATCTATTGATTTCAGAGAGGAAGGGAGAGGGAGAGAGAGATAGAAACATCAATGATGAGAGAGAATAATTGGTCGGCTGTCTCCTGCATGCCCCCCACTGGGGATCGAGCTCACAACCCAGGCATGTGCCCTTGACTGCAACTGAACCCAGGACCCTTCAGTCCGCAGGCCGACGCTCTATCCACTGAGTCAAACCAGCTAGGGCTCACCTTTAGTTCTTTTGATTATCATCTTCCCTATAGATTGGTATGGGGAGGGGAGGGCATTTTAGCCCTTGGTGGTGGTTAGTATATTTTAGCCATTCCGGGAGGTGTCATTCTTAAATCTATCATTCATTTATTCAATGAGTGTTAACTGAGCCCCCAATGTTTGAGAGGCAGGGGGCTAACACACCCAGGCATGAGAAGAAACCCATAGAAGTCTTCTACGGGATAATGGCACACCTGGTGGGCTGCAGGTGACATAAGCGAACAAGATTCTGATACCAGATCTGAATCTTTGAATTCGCCCACAGATGACTCACTTCTCATCAGTGCCTGGCAGGCTTTAGTCTTTAAACCGTGTGCTCATCACAACTCTAAGTTGGGTAACAAAAGTCATGTGCCACTTAACGACAGGGATACCATCTAAGAAATGTGTCATCTAGGCCAGCGGTCGCCAACCTTTCGGGCCTCAGCGGTTGGCGACCGCTGGTCTAAGCGATTTCATTGTTGTGTGGACATCACAGAGTGCACGTACACAACCCTAAATGATGTGGCCCAGTGGTTTTCAACCTTCTTCAACTCATGGCACACATAAGCTAATTACTAAAATTTTGTGGCACACCAAAAAAATATATTTATGCCACTTGACAAAAAAATAGGTATAATTTTGATTCATGCACACCAGACAGCTATTGTTGGCTGTTGTTATTTTTTTATTTGACAATCTAAAGCAGGGGTGGGGAACATCCGGCCCACAGGCCATATAAGGCCTGAGAAATCATTTGGTCTGGCCCTGCCAAGGCATTAGGGGTGAGTTAATTAAATGTATGGCCAAATATAGCAGGCTAATTTTAAAGTTGATAATGTTGTATGGCCCATGAGTGATGTTATAAATATCCCAGTGGCCATTGGCAGGAAAAAGGCTCCCTACCCCTGAATTCTAAGGGAAAAGAGGTCAGTGCCCCATTTAAAAAATATTGCATGTTTCAAAAATTCTTGCGGCACACTGGTTGAAAATCGCTGGTATAGCCTACTACACATCTAGGCTCTATGGTATAGCCAGAGGTCGGCAAACTGCGGCTCGCGAGCCACATGCGGCTCTTTGGCCCCTTTAGTGTGGCTCTTCCACAAAATACCCACTTCTGCGCATAGGCCATGAAGTTTCAATCGCACTGTACATGCGCGCCCACATGTGGTATTTTGTGGAAGAGCCACACTCAAGTGGCCAAAGAGACGCATGTGGCTCACGAGCCGTGGTTTGCGGACCACTGGTATAGCCTATTGCTCCTAGGCTGCAAACCAGTACAGCATGTTACTGTATGGAATACTAGACCATTGTGACACAATGGTATTTGTGTACCTAACATCTACAATAGAAAGGGTTCGGTGAAAATACAGCCTAAAGGATAAAAAATGGTACACCTGAATAGGGTAATTACATAAATGGAGTTTGGGGGACTGACATTGTTCTGGGTGAGTCAGTGAGAGAGTGGTGAGTGTTTGTACACACCTAGGTCATTACTGTCCACTACTGCAAACTTTATAAACAATGTACACTTAGGCTTCATGAAATTTACAAAATAACAAGAGATTAAATCAAACACAAGAGAAAATGCAGTCAGGAGACGCGGTGCACACGAGATGTGTGAGACTGTTTTGTGTAATGTGGCACACAGTTTCACAGCAAAACTTTAAAAATTGTATTTTACAAATAGAAACAGTACATTCTAAAGTAATGCCAGCAGTGGCCGGGTCACAGTTGGTTAGAGCATTGCCCCGATACACCAAGGTTGCAGGTTCAGTCCCCAGTCAGGGCACTTACAAGAATCAACCAATGCAAGTATCAGTAAGTGGAACAACAAACCGATGTTTCTCTCTCTCTCTTCTCCCTTCCTCTCGCAAAGCAATAAATAAAAAATGCTACAAAGCATATCATGTAAACACATACACCAGTCATGTCGTATCTACGCTCATTCTCAAGCATTACGGACTGCACACAGTGGCCTGCGCTCTGCTGTTCCAGGCCTGGCAGCTCCGCAGGTTGGTTCACACCAGCATCACCACAGGCACGTGAGTCACACGTTGCTTTACGACATTTCCATGGCTGCCACGTCACTCGGCTGCACGTCACTCGGCTGCACGTCACTCGGCTGCACGTCACTAGGCAGGAGGAATTGCGCAGCTGCGTTAGAGTCTCGGGGCCGCCGCCATATTTGCAGTCGTCGTCATGGACAGAAACGTCATTTTGTGGCGAGTGGCTGCACCGGATGTGGAGTTGGGCCTCACAGCGCGAACTTGCCCGAAGTGTATGTGGTGGAGGGAGAGTCGGGGCGGCGATGTCACGTGTCCTCTCAGGTAGGGAGACCCGGAAGGGCTTGCATCGACCACCGCCTGCCCCGCGGCCAGCGTGGGCTGGGTAGTTTGGGATGAGCCCCATCTCACCAGGCGGCCTTTGAAAAAAATCAGATTTTTGTGTGGAAATATAAGTAACAAAGTTTACCGTTTTAACCATTTTTATTTGTATTTTTCCACCCATTTTTAAATGTACATGTCAGTGGCATCGAGTGCGATATTGTGCAACCATTACCACTGTCTTTCTCCAGAACTTTCTCCCCCTGTTCCCCTCCCCCAGCTGCATGGTGGCCCCCATTCTGTTTTCTGCCTCCATGAGTTTATTCCATAGAAATGGAATCGCGTCTCCGTGTGCCTGGCTTATTTCACTTAGCATCATGTTCCTCACGCGCATCCATGTTGGAGCATATAGCAGCCCTCGTTCCCTTTTATGGGTGAACAGTGTTCCATTCTGTGGACAGACCACCTTCTGTGCATCCATCCATCTGTTGGTGGACACGTGGGTTGTTTCTGTCTTTTGGCTGCTGTGAATACAGCTATGAACATGGATGTGCAAATATTTGTGTCCCTACTTTCAGTTCTTCTGAGTATATAACCAGGAGTGGAATTGCTGGGTAACATAGTAGTTCTGTTTTTAATTTTTGAGAAGCCGCCATACTGTTTCCCACAGCAGCTGGACCACTTTACATTCTACCAGCAATGCACCAGGGCTCCGTTGTCTCCACGTCTTTGCCAACACCTGCTATTTTAGGTGTTTGCTGTTGTTGTTGTTGTTATAGCCACCCTGTGGCTTTGATGTATTTCCTTAATGACTAATTGTGTTAAACATTTTTTTTTTCATGTGCTTATTGGCCATTTGTGTATCTTCTTTGGAGAGGTGTGTGTTCAAGTCCTTTCACGAGGCAGCCTTGGTTTGGGTGCGTTATAACGGTTAGACTTGCTGGATCTCACCTGTTGAGTTGGATCTGCGCCTGGATGACCTCCATCCTTTGGTTCTGCTCTCTGGAGAAGAGGGAATGAGGCCGGTCCTTCTTCTTGGCGGTGGAAACATTCTCAAGAAGAGTTTGCATGTAGATCCAGAACCTGCCAGGTAGAGACGAGAGGTAGCCATGCCCACGGACTCATGACAAGTCTCTGACCCAGACTTTGCAGCCGCCTTCTCCTTGCTCTCTCCTGTGTGAGTTCCATTCTGATGGAACTCTGGAATCTGGGGTAGTTGGCAATGGTGACTTTCCCTTTGCCTGTGCACCTACCCTACACAGAGTATTTATTTATTTACTTTTTAAATTTATTTTTTATTTTTTTATATTTTATTGATTTTTTACAGAGAGGAAGGGAGAGGGATGGAGAGTTAGAAACATCAATGAGAGAGAAACATCCATCAGCTGCCTTCTGCACACCCCCTACTGGGGATGTGCCCACAACCAAGGTACATGCCCTGGGACCCTTCAGTCTGCAGGCCGAGGCTCTATCCACTGAGCCAAACTGGTTAGGGCCCTACACAGAGTGTTATGCCAGTCAGAAGTGGTCGTGAATGATTCTCTGTGTGCCCATCCACAAGGGCACTGGGATGGTGTCTGGGCAGGGTTGGGTAGCCTGGATTCCAGCAATGGGACAAATAGATATATAAATAGACAGATATATAAAAAAGAAAAACGCATCGAGGGACCAGGCAGGGGCTCTGTATTTATTAGTTAGAAGGCAGAGCAAGTCTAGATGTCACTTTTTGTATTTCTTTGGAGAAATAGTGCTTTGTGATAAATCCCAAAAGCAACATTATTCCTTTAATATGTTGCTGGATTTGATTGATTACTATTTGTTGGGGATTTTGGTGTCTATATTCATGAGGGATGTTGATCTGTTGTTTTTTGGGTTTTTTATTGTACTGCCTTTGTTTAGTTTCAGAATCAGGGTAAACCTGACCTCAAAATGAGTTGGGAAATGTTTCCTTAGATGATGTAGATTTGGTGTTATTTCATCTTTAAATACTGGTAGAATTCACCAGTGAAACTCTTTGAACCTAGCGATCTCTTTCCCCCCCAGGATATTTTAAACTACAAATGCAACTTCTCTAATTTATTCCTGGGTAAATTTTGGTAGTTTGTGGCTTTCAAGGAATTGGAACACTTGATATAAGTTGTTGAATTTACATGATTGGAGTTACTTATTGTATCCCTTATTATCCTTTTAGTGTCTGTGGGATCTATAGTGAGGTCCTTTCTTTCATTCCTGATGTTGATAATGTGTGTTTTTCCCCTGTTATTCTTTGTCAGTCTGGCTAGAGGTTTATAAATTTCATTCATCTTTGGAAAGAACCAGTTTTTGGCTTTATTATTATTTTTTGTGTTGTTTTAAAATTTACCGATTTTTGTTCTTATCATTTTCTGTCTTCTGCATGTCTGGGTTCATTTTGCTCTTGTTTTTCTATTTTCTTGAGGTGGATGCTTAGATTGTTGATTAGAGACTGTTCTTTTCTAATATAAGTATTTATTGCCATAAATTTCCCTTGAAGGACTACGTTCACTGCACCCCACACATTTTGATATGTCATATTTTCAGTTCTCTTTAGTTCGCAATATTTTCTAATTTCTTTAGAGGCTGCCCTTTCAGTGCATATATTCTTTAGAAATCTGTTGTCTAATTTCCAAGGGTTGGGGATATTTTCTGTTATCTTTCTGTGATTGACTTCTCATTTAATTCAATTATGGTCAATGAACACATTTTATATGGTTTCAATTCTCTTAAAATATTTAAGGTTTTTTTTTATGACCCAGAATATCTTCTCTCCTGGTGAATGTAACGTGTGCACTTGAGAATAATGTATATTCTGCTGTTGAGTACAGTGTTGTATATATATTGATTAAACACAATTGGTTGATGGTCTTGTTAAGAATCCCCTATTTCCTTGCTGATTTTCTCTTAGATGTTTTGTTTTATTGATTACACAGAAGGGAGTGTTGGTATATTACTGTTATTGAGAATTTGTCTATTTCTCCTTGCAGTTCCATCAGTTTTTGCTTTATTTATTTTGAGCTGTTCTGTTAAGTGTAGACACATTTGAGATGGTTGTTTTCTTAGCGAATTGACCCTTTATCATTATGTAAAGTTACTGTTTATCCCTGGTAATTGTCTTTGCTCTGAAAACTACTTTCTCTGCTATTAGTATAGTCACCCAGCTTCTCTTTTTTCAGGCTTTAAAAAAATTGAGATAAAATTCACATAACATAAAACTCACCATTTTAACTATTTTAAAGTATACAATAAAATTGTTTTTAATATATGCTCACTGTTGTGCAACCATTGCCCCTATCTAATTCTAGAATATCAAAACATACACACACACACACACACACACACACACACACACACACACCTTATATATGTTAGCGGTCATTCCCATTTCCCTGCCCTCTATGCCCTGGCAACCACTAATCTATTTTCTGTTGCTATGGTTTTAGCTGTTATGGATATTTCATACAAATGAAATCATATGATACATGGCCTTTCATGTCTGGCCCTCTTAGCATAACGTCTTCAAGGCCCACCCATGTTGTAGCATGTGTCAGTACTCCATCCTCTTTTATGGCTGAATAACATACCATTATATGGATAGACCCATTTTGTTTATCCATCCATCTGTGGATGTTTGGGCTGTTTCCACCTGTGGTTATTGTGAATAGTGCTGCTGTGAACATGTGTTTGCTAGGAGGATGGGGACCCTTTGGGAGGAAATAGTTTTTCCTCTGCCAAAAACTAAAGAAATGTCCCCATGTGCAGGCTGGTACACAGATAGGAACTTGAGAATCAAAAATTCCTTCCATACCTTTTGTGGTTGTACATGAGGGTCTAGGTGACAGTTCCCTGGAGCTCGGGCAGTTGCCTCGTTGGCTATACTGGTTCTATATTCCAGGCTATGAATTGTTCACACTGGGCTGAGAGTTTTTAATCAAAAATGGGTGTTGGATTTTGTCGAATGCTTTTTCTGTATCTATTGATATGATCATGCGATTTTTGTCTTTCAGTTTGTTCATGTGATGTATCACGTTTATTGATTTGTGAATATTGTACCAGCCTTGCATCCCTGGAATAAATTCCACTTGATCATGGTATATGATCTTTTTAATATATTGCTGGATCCATTTTGCTAGTATTTTGTTGAGGATTTTAGGATCTATGTTCATCAGGGATATTAGCCTGTAGTTCTCTTTCTTTGCAGTGTCTTACCTGATTTTAGAATTTGGATAACACTGGCTGCATAAAAAGAGTTTGGAAGTGTTCCTTCCTCTTGGATTTTTTGGAATAGTTTGAGGAGGAGGGGTGTTGTTCTTTGAAGGTTGCTAAAACTCCCCAGTGAAGCCATCTTGACTAGGGCTTTTGTTTGCTGGGAGTTTTTTGATTACTGTTTCTATTTCATCAGTTGCTATTGGCCTATTCAGGTTTTCTGATTCTTCCTGATTTAGTTTTGGAAGATTGTATTTTTTAGGAATTTGTTCACTTCATCCACATTGTCCAGCTTGTTGGCATACAGTTGTTCATAGTATTTTTTTACACTCCTTTGTATTTCTGTCAGTTGTTACTTCACAGCTTTTGTTTCTGATTTTATTTATTTGGGTCCTCTCTGTTTCTTAATGAGTCTGGCTAAAGGTTTATCAATCTTATTTATCTTTCAAAGAACCAGCTCTTGGTTTCATTGATTTTTTTGTATTGTTTTTTAGCCTCTATGTGATTTATTTCTGCTCTAATCTTTATTAGAATTGGGCTTTCCTTGTTGTTCTCTTTCTAATTCTTTAAGTTGTAGGATTAAATAGTTTATTATTAATTTGTTTGTTTTTTGAGGTAGGCCTGTAGTGCTATGAACTTCCATCTCAGGACTGCTTTCGCTGTGCCCCATAGATTTTGGGTTGTTGTGTGTTTCATTTGTTTCCAGGAAGTTTTTTAAAATTTATTTCTTGATCTCATTGGTAACCCATTCATTGTTTAATAACATGCTACTTAGCCTCCAGGTGTTTGAATGTTTTTGAGTGTTTTACTATAGTTGGTTTGTAATCTCATTCCATTGTGATATGAGAAGATGCTTGATATGATTTTAATCTTCTTGAACTTGTAGAGACTTGTTTTGTGTCCTTACATAATAAATGCATTAGACTGGAACAAAGTCTTGCCCATATAGTACTTATGATGTACACATATATTGCATATCAGGCACTGTGCTAGTAGGTTCCTGGGACGTGAATATACTGCTCATAGATCTAGTGATGTGATTTTAAAACTAAGACCTGAAAGGATGATGGAGTTAACTAGAGATGAGGAAAGGCTTGCCCAGGCAGAGGGACAGTATGTGCTAAAGCCTGAAGGTAGGAAATAGCCTGGGGCATTTGAGGAAGCAAATGGAGTACAGTGTGGCTGGGATGAAGAGGGTTTCAGGCCCATTTAAAGGCAAGGGGGTGGGACAGTGCTTGCTCCTTTCTCTAAACTGGCTTCCTCTGCATCTTTCCCTTTCTCATCTCCCCTCCTTATAGAAAAACTAGGCTGTCTCATCAAATTGAATAAAACTCTCTAACCTATGAACTCCACTTCTCAAATACTGTTCGAAAGCATAACATGAATTTATTGGTTCCCTAAGCTGAAGGCAGGTTCTTTAACACCACAACACACATGAGCCATCCCATAATAATAATAGATGGGCAAGACCTCAAGAAGGCAGGGTGGAGGGAGGGAAAATAAAGCCAGGAGAGAAGAGGTGGCGGAATGGAAATACATTTTAGGTCTTGTGCTTTGTGGTTTATTATTAACAGCAGTGCAGAAAATGTCTCTGCAGAGTTATGAAAAATTCATTCCGAGCATGCTACAGGTCTGAGAGCTGGCCATTCTTTGATCAGATTAACGATAATGAGAGCAGTCTTCTATTAACTCAGATTAAGAGGAGGACTCTTCCCCACCACTATTCAGTCATACATGTATAATCACATTTCCTCACAGCCAGTCGCCTTAGTTGTCTGCTAAGATGGGAACTAGAGTCTTTGCAAAGGTAGAACCAGGACTGCAGAGGGTGGGTGGAGCCAGATGTCACCTTGAAACTGGGTTCCATGGAGGAGGAGTCCCTGGACACTCCTGTGTTCCAGCTTTTGTCTAGTCTCCTGACTTTGCCCTTGTATTTCCAGTCCCGTTTTCTTCTTCCAGGGTCTGTTTCATCCCAACTCACAATTTCTCAGTTTTGAGCACCTACAATGCACTTCTAAAGGTGCTGGGGATACATCTGTGAGTAAAACAGGCAAAGAGCCCTGCTTTAGGACCGCTCACATTCTAGTCAGGGGAGACAGACAATAAGCAAATAAAGAATAAGTAAACTAAAAGCATGATAGAAGGTGGTACAGTGGGGCCTTGACTTACGAGATACCAGCTGTCTCAGGGCTGATTTTTTGCATTGAGTTGATAGAGTAATTTGAGTTAACGAGCTCCTTAACGAGCTCGGTCTCGGAAGGAATTAAACTCGTAAGTCAAGGCCCCACTATATTATGAAAAAAGAAAGGAGAGTAGGCTTCATGGAAAAGATGACATTTGAGGAAGACTAGGAGGAAGTGAGGGAGTGATCTATGGGGTACCTGAGGCAGGGGGAAGAGCACTTAAAGTAGGGAGCCACGGCTTATGCAAAGGCCTTGAGGTCTCAGAGGAACAGCCAGCATATTGTGTAACTGGAGTGGGCTGAGGAGCCAGGCAGAGCAGCAAAATGAGACCAGATCAGTTGCAGATCTTAGACCAGTATAAAAATTGTTGATATATGAAATCAAGTTCATTGGCGGGTTTTAAGCAGGCTTTCTTTTTTGTTTGATTCCAGAGCTACATGAGAAAGATCAACAGGCAGGCATTACTTTGTTTCTGAAAAGGCACGTTGAGCAGAGTCCTGTAATAGATGAGCACACGGGCTTTGGAATCAGTCCTGGGTTCAAGTCTCAGATTGCTGTTGGATCAGCTGTAGGTCTTTGGGCATACTCTGTGCATCTTTGAGCAACTCTGTGTCTCAGTTTTTCCACCTGTAAAATACCTAGTACAGATAATAATAGGACCTACTTCTCAGTATTAGGATTTAAGGAGATAATATGTGTAAAATGCTTTGCATTATATCATGCATGCAGGAAGTAATAATATTAACAGCTACAGCTGCTATCTTTATTATGTAATTATTATGTAAAATACCACCAGGTATTAAAATTATCATTGTTAACTATCTTCTCCTTTAAGGAGTAAAGTCAATAGGAGCCAATTTGTTATTTTAAAAATTTTTCTTAATGGGGATTTTAACCTAAAGAAAATAGTATAGTGAACTTCCATGAACTTATCACCCAGATTTAACAGTAATCAGCATTTTGCAGTCTTGTTTCGTTTGTCTCCATTCCACTTGTGTTTGGTGTTTTAAAGCAAATCCCAAAGATTGGAGATGTTTACCTGTAAATGAATCAGTATTCATTCAGGAATCTCACATTACATTTGATTTTTATGTCTCTTAAGTTCTTTATCTTCATAGTTCCTTTAATTTTTAAAATATTGCTTACTTGTTAAAGAAATCGAGTCATTGTCCTGTAGAATTTTCACCTTCCTTGGGGGTATGGTTTAACTTGTTCCTCTGTCACCATGATTCCTGTCAGATGATAGATGTTTGGTCAGATTCAGTTTGTTTATTTTCTTTTGCAGGAATACTTCATAGATGCTGTTGTGTATTTTATAACCAAGCACATAATATCTTGACATTGCACATAAAAATTTTTCTCTGTATAGTTATATCACCAACTTGATGTATGGATAGGTTCATTTGTTTCATTGAAAATTTTTATTTTAGTTTTAACCGCCATTAAAAAGCAAATATATGTATATACATATATATATAAAACCAATATATATTAACAAATATATTAATTACTACACTCCCTTTCTTACACAAAAGGTAGAATACTGTATACACCAGGGGTCCTCAAACTTTTTAAACAGGGGGCCAGTTCATGTCCCTCAGACCATTGGAGGGCCGGACTATAGTTTAAAAAAAAACTATGAACAAATTCCTATGCACACTGCACATATCTTATTTTGAAGTAAAAAAACAAAACGGGAACAAATACAATATTTGTATTTGCATGTGGCCCGCGGGCCGTAGTTTGAGGACCCCTGATATACACTATACTAGTATAGTCACTGACCTAAAGGGCACCCCTGTTCTGTTTCAGCGTGGTCATTTGCTTCAATGTGTATATAGATTTGAGTTACAGTCAATTGTTATTATTCACAGTAGTTCTATAAAGTCCTCACTGAATTAACAAAGACTGAACCATTGCTCCAGGGGAGACACAAGGCTAGGTTCCTGCAAGCCTCTGGTTGTGTTTGTGCCAACTTATCAACACATGACCTTGTGTTATGTGTGTTCCTGTTTAAAGACATCTGATTTAGTGTACGGTAACATTGAACTCATGGCCAACTACTAGAGCTCATGCCTGAACGAAGTGTATCTAACACACACGTACTCGTATACTCTCCATAAGGCACATCCCGGCCTTCTTGCTCTCAGAAACACAGGACAGCACTTTAGCACTAGGCTGCGGTGAAATCACCAAAAAAAAAAGGGGGGGGGCATGAAGATGTGGCTCTAAATAGACCATGGAAAAGACACTTGTTTATAGAATGAAAGTTAAAATAAGACACCAGAATGTCCCTTGGTTTGACCTCCTCTGGAAAGGTACAGGGGACAACTCAAAGTTCTCCCTGTTCTGCATATGTTCCCAAATGACTGTGAAAACACGACGAGTATTGATTTTAGAGTTACCAGCACATTTTAGCAAGTAGGCAAATCTATGAATAATGAGGAGAGATTGCATTTTATTTACCTTTATTTTCTTTCTCCTTACAACTCTCCACTAAGTTGTAAGTTCCATGAGGGGAGAGACCACACTTGTACATGTTTTATACGTGTTAGAAGCTTAATAATGATGGATGAATGAATCCCCAAGTGAGAATGGATTATTTTCTATTTGGGATCTGATAGCTCTAAACATTTGTGTTTGATTTGGTGTAGATGTGTTTCCATTCGCCTGACGTACTTGTTCTTTGTCAATAGGTCACTGGTCTGGCATGTCAGTCATCAAATCAATTCTCTTGGTTCTGGGTCTTCAGAAATATCTTCTTACGTGAAGTCTATCAAGCTCATGTAAAATTTCCCATGAGTTTATTTGTGATAGTTGTTAACCCTAACATATGATCTACCCAGATTTTCTTATTTTTTATTTATTTTGTTAACCCTCACCAGAGGATATTTTTTCCATTGCTTTTTAGAGAGACTAGAAGGGAGGGAGGGAGGGAGAGAGACAGAGAGACGGGGAGAGAGAGAGAGAGAGAGAGAGAGAGAAAGAGAGAGAGAAACATCGACGTGAGAGAGACACACGGACTGGTTGCCTCCCACAAGTGCCCTGATGGGGGTCGGGGAGCGAACCTGCAACCCAGGTACTTGCTCTTGACTGGGAATCAAACCCATGACCCTTTGATGTGTGCACCGACGCTCTAACCACTGAATAACACTGGCCAGTGCTATCTGGATTTTCTTTAGGGAACTCTTGGTGGGGCATAAGTAGGTTTATAGTTGTTCGTATGGAAAAGAATACAAATTAATAATAATACAAGAATAAACTGTTTTGCATACTCACAACTATAAAACTGCTTTTGCCCCACTCTGTCTATGCAAATTGTGTTTTCATTTACCCCAAGTTGATTGACGTGGACTTTTTCAGCCACATAGAATTGAACTAAGAGGCTCATTACATTGTTCTGAGAGCTGATCTTGAGCCATGAACTTTAGGCTGTTAGGGAGAATTTCTCACAGACTGTCTCTGAGAAGTGAAAGCATTTGCATTAGATTGCCTGGTGAGATTTTGTAGGATGTTGCTAATTTGAGACTCACTTGGGTTTGCCCTGTCTTCAGATAGGTGGGAACGTTCCTGGGTGTGATTAGCAGCCTAAATATACCGCGTCAACATGCCTGCCGAGGAGCTAAGCTTCCAGAGAGCTTGGGAAGGAGCCCTGGCTTCTGTCTGGGGACCAGCTCTCTTCATCATACATTGTTTACATTTAGCGCATCAAATTCTAGGCAAATAAAAGTATTCAGTCTCCATAAAGAGCTGTCACAGAAACATACATTTGCTAAGCTCTATAGAGATTTGTATTTATATACATAAGAAGAGCATCTACGATGTCCTGATTACCTCTTTTTATTTTGAAAGGTTCAAACCACTTTCCTAGCTATGCATCCATTATAACATTACTAGAGGCCCATGCATGAAATTCGTGCAAGAGTAGGCCTTCCTTCCCCTGGCTGCCGGTACCTGCTTCCCTCTGGCACCTGGGACCCGGGCTTCCCTCCGGCTGTTGGCAGGCACCCGGGACCCAGGCTTTCCTGGCAGTCCTGGCTTCGTCCGGAAGGTCGTCTGGAAGGACGTCCGGTCTAATTAGCATATTATGCTTTTATTATTATAGATTTGTGTTGGAAAAGGAGTAGGAGTAAGTGGACCCTATGCAATGACTTTGTTGTGATCATGACTTCTGTCACCTAAGGGGCATTCATTATGCGCTAGGCATGGTAGAAGATCTTTATATTGATTGTGGTTAGTTCTTACAGCAGTTCTGAGGAGATAGTATCAGCACCCATTTTACAGATGAGGAAGCTGAGGCTTAGAGGCGTGAAGCAACCTACCCAGCATCACACAGCCTATTAGTTGCAGAGTCTAGGTTGGTCTGACTCCAAAGACTGTGTTAACCACCTTGTATAGAAGTGTCTCTAAAAGCCTCTTTATGATAAAGTCTCACTGTGTGGCCTCAAAGCCAGCCTGGTTCGACTTGCTTAATATTTACTGAACATCTATCTTATGCTAGATGTCACAGTTGGCATTTGTGGAATTAAAAGTAATAGCAGCAGCCAGCACTTTATGGTATTTAATGTGTCCAACACTGTTCTGGGGATTTTACATATATTGGCTCATGTAATCATTTTAATAACCATTGAAGGGAGGTCTTATTCTTTTTTTAAAATATATTTTTATTGATTTTTTACAGAGAGGAAGGGAGAGGGATAGAGAGTCAGAAACGTCGATGAGTTGCCTCCTGCACAACCCCTACTGGGGATGTGCCCGCAACCAAGGTACATGCCCTTGACCGGAATTGAATCTGGGACCCTTCAGTCTGTAGGCTGACGCTCTATCCACTGAGCCAAACCGGTTAGGGCAGGGAGGTCCTATTCATAACCTCATTTTACAGATGAGGAAACTGAGGCTCAGAAAGGTTAAGTAAGTCAAAAGTCAGTGAGTAAACAGCAGATGTCCCTGAGCCCGATCACTAAACTCTTCCTGCCTCTCAGAGATCAAACACGGGTATGGGAGTCAGAACAAGACACAATAGCTGTGATTTTGAATGAGGAGGGGTGTTGTGTTTCCACCTACAGTGAGTCCACAGTTTCATAAGTTTGCCTCTCAAGAAGTTTGCCATCAGTTGGCTGCAAGCCCATCTGGAAGCCTGGTGGGCCCCCAATTTAGAAACTGCTTCTTTGTTCTTGTAGTACTTCTTCCCCTGCACCCTGTTCTGTGGTGTGGCCACCACCCTGGGCACCCGCCTTCTCCATCCTGAGCATTGAGTTTACTTACAGACGTTGTAAGAGACCATCTTTGAGATGGATATTGAAGGGTCATTAGGAGGCCATAGGGAGAAGTCAGAGGGCGAATAAATAGGTGACAAGGCAAGGAAGCGCAGGATCTGTAGCTGCAGTGTGTGGAAGGTGCCATCGAGACTGAGGTAATGGCATCAGGAGCTTTGGATATGGACTTCGATGGGCAGTGGGAGCCAGTGAAAGTTCATGAGCAGGAGAGCGGCATGATCATGTGCTTAGGAGGCTGCACAAGCACCATGTAAGGCTAAGGTTTGCAAACTCAAATGCATAGAGGTCCCACAGAGGCCATCATAGTGGCTGAGACCGTGTCTCCCGAAATAAACACACAGTCTCGATAACTGCCTGCTTGCTAGGTCAGGGCTGCTCAGGCCAGTTGTCAGCCTCCCCTTTCAGTCAGAAAGCCATCCCTAATGGAGTTGCCATTGACCGGGTGTAAGATAATAAGGAGTGAGGAGGCGGGGAGGGGATGGAGCAAACTTGAAGGTGGGGACAGTCACGGCTGCGTTCCAGCTGAGTTTCCCACGCAGGGACGTGTGTTCAAAATTGCTGGAGCCTCTGTTTTTCGAGAGAAGCCAGACATTCAGCCTTTATGTAATTTCTCCTCGTTTTCAAAGGCTGTCAATGAACGCACAATTGAAAAGAAACTTTCATGGGCTGGATCTGGCCTATGGGCTGGATGTCCCCTGCATGGGACTCCACCGGCTTGTGTTCAGGTTGTTTTGTCTTTGGTGAACCTCAGATGTGTGCCTTTGGTGGCTTAGCTTTCCAGTAGCGTGAGGAAGGAAGAAAGGCAGGGGTGACTGCATTGGGCTTTTACTGGGGGGGCCCATTATCTTGTGTATTAAATCCGCCTCAGTTCTAGTCTCATTAGCCTGTGATAATTGAAGCTCACCTGTAGTCACTGAAATGGCTGGGCAGGACTGGTTTACAAGGTGGACGTCCAGGTGATCTAGCAGGTGTATATTCCCTGTACCGTTTACAAAAATTACCTTTGAAGTGAAAACTCAAATTGTAAAATTCTTGTATGGAACTTACAGACACCCCTCCCCCACAAGGCATCATTTGAAACCCTCGAGGTTTCATGTGTCTAGTTGGAGGAACTCTCATGTGGATACTGTCAGAATGTAGAATGCGATGGACTGGGGGAAGTGCAAGAGACAGAAGTGGAATTATTTGCTAATCTTTCAGTTGGCAAAATGATAAATTGGCCATTTCCCCAACGTCTGCTTAATGGTAGAACAGGCTTTGGTAATTCTGGGTGTGGGGGAGATGGTGGGAGGGTGTTCTGAGTGTGCAGGCAAGAGACCGTTCATCTTCTTCAAGTCTTAGAGAAAGCTTCGAGGACGAGGAGATATTTGAATTAGGTCTTGAAAAAAACAGAGGAAAATTTAAAATATATTTATTGATGAGGGAGGGAGGAGGGGGGAACATTAATTTGATCAATTTGTTGTTCAAGTCATCCATGCGTTCACTGGTGGTTTCTTGTATGTGCCCTGACTAGGGGGTCAAACCTGCAACCTTGGCATATGGGGACGATGCTTTAACCAACTGAGCCACCGGCCAGGGCAAACATTTTAGGATATATCTCAAGCCAAAGCTTCCAAGTTTGCCAGGATCCATGAAAGACACATATCTGACTATTTTCCCGGGATATGTTTAGCCTGTGATCGGTTGGGTGGCAGAGGCCACACCAGTGTTGCTCGCCACTTCCCCACTGCCTGGTATGTGCAGGTGTGCAGATGAATATTGGTTAAAAGAGGGGATGCATGCTCATCTCAGCTGCAAGTTCTCTGTCCTACCGTCTTTCTAAGTGCACTTGATGCAAGTGACCTTGCATCTTGATTTTTGGGTAGGAAAAAGTCACTGCAGACACAGACTATTGCTGCTACAGTAATGGCTTTGGGTGACCTCGTAGCCCAACTATTTGGTGTCACTGATCTTCACTGCACAGCTGGAATCCTGGGTACCCGAATGTGTTCGTGATTGGCTTCATCTTTCTGAGATGTTCTGCTGACCCCCAGCCCTCTACAGTGTGAGATCCTCAAATTCCCATTGTATTTAGCTAATGCATATGAAAGTTGATCACTTGCTACTTTCATCAAAGTATTGTCAAACACTTGTTGCTATTACCAGACACTGAGGCAGATGCAGGATACACAGTGATCTTATAATCTCTTTGTAATCTGACAAATCTGATTGTTAAGAAATCGGAAGTCTGTGCCCAAGTTTCTGTTTTGTCATCTATACATCAAGGATAATAGTATCTGCTTTGCAAAGTTATTGTGAGAACAAACCACAAAAGTGGAAGCAATTTGTAAACTATAAAGGGGTATAACATTTTTGGAATTTATTATTTAGCAACCACTTATTTTTCTGCATAGTTCCAGGAACCTCAGAACCCTTCACTGTTCTCTTAGCTACACTTTCATCCAAGGCTGTGAAGATCAACTTAGGGGGAAATGCCAAGGAAAGGAACCCAAATAACTGAGTAAAAGCACTTCTGAAGATGACAGGTAAAGTCAGTTGAGTGTTTTCTAAGGGTTAGGTGCTATGCTGAAATGCTTTGCATGATTACATCTTTGCATGATTGCTAATAACAGTGTATACCCAGAATATTATTCTTCCTACTTTTCAAATAGGAAATCTGATGAACCAAGAGTGTGATGTAATATATAACCAGTATTATACCGCCAGTAAGTGGCAGGACCCCCTTAGAGCTCATTTGGAGCCAGTTGCCCTAATTAGAGTTATGAGAGGGACAGAGATGAAAAGTCACGGGAGAGGGTGGTGTGTAGGAGCCAGATTCAAGAGGTCAGGGTGGAGAACTTGGAGAATGTAGTGTCCTGGGACTGCTGAGACAGAATTCCACAAATACAATATACGTTTATTCTCTCATAGTTCTGGAGGCCAGAAGTCCAAAGTCGAGGTGTTAGCAGGGCCATACTCCTTCTGAAAGTTGTAGAGGGAGAACCTTTCCTTTTCTCTTCAGCTTCTAGTGCAGCGGTTCTCAACCTGTGGGTCGCGACCCCTTTGGCGGTCGAACGACCCTTTCACAGGGGTCGCCTAAGACCATACTGAATATCAGATATTTACATTATGATTCATAACAGTAGCAACATTACAGTTATGAAGTAGCAACGAAAATAATTTTATGGTTGGGTCACAACATGAGGAACTGTATTTAAAGGGCCAGAAGGTTGAGAACCACTGTTCTAGTGGCTCCAGGTTCCCTTGGCTTGTGGCTGCATCCCTCCAGTCTCTGCCTCTGTTTCCACATGGGCTTCTCCTCTCTGCTTCTCTCTGTGTGTCTGTCTCTTATAAGGACACTCTCATTGGATTTAGGGCCCAACCTAATTTAATATGATCTTTCAATTCTTACCTCAATTAAATCTCTGAAGACCCTATTTCCAAAGAAATCTCATTCTGAGGTTCCAGGGAGACGTGAGTTTTGGGGAGATACTGTTCAATTCACTGCAGTAGGAAGGGCAGGTTTACAGGGGAAGAGCAAGAGGCTTGGGAGGGGAGGGGGCGGACAAGGCTGGGTATCGTTCCTGCTCCATGGCACTTGCTTCCTTGGGAGGGGGGACTTTCAGACTCCCCCAACCGTCTGTCATGTGAGCAGCTCACAGCGGAAAGAAACCAGGTCCTCGTGTCCTGGTCTAGAAACTCACTGTACAAATCCCAGGGTATTTCTCCTTTTGGGCCACCTGGGGACGAGTACTCTGCTTCTGAAGCCAACCTGGGGAGGGGACAGGATATATCATTCCTTTTCTAGATGTCACAGTCACCCTATCTCCATTCCCGCCCCCCTGCCCAGGGTAGGGCCTCTCACCTCTGGGCCTGCTGGAGACTCGCACCAAAAGGTTAATTTGGAACAGACTGGTTTCAGAACTGCTGGAAACAGTGTCTGCCCTGAGGGGACTGACTACCAATGAATTGTTTTTTTTAACTAGGTAAGCCTCCCTAGCTGGCATTTCACTATCTTAAAGGTCCCTGCTTGCTGTCTTCCTGAAATATAACATCTGAGGAGCCTTGGTCAGAGAAAAATGCTGTCCTCTAAAGTGTTAAACTCAGGTGACTCTTCCTTTTAATGTGTTTGCCCTCTACTTTATATTTTTAAATCTGGTTCCTTGTTGAACATTTGACAGTATGCAACCATGTGAAGAAGTATAAAACAGTTCCATAATTCCACCATCCAAAAGCACTCACTGACACATTTTTTGGTATTTTTTTCCCTTTATATATTGAGGTCATCTGCATATAATGCTCCGTGTCTCACTTTTGTTGCTTAACTTATGCTGTTAGCCTTTCTCTGTCCATTCAAAACTCACAGATAACTTTAAATCCCTGTGGACAAACAGAACTGCAGTCTTTCATAAGGGCATATATTATGATAGAAACGTCCTATATTGGACATTGCTCTAAGTTTCCAGGGTTCCAATTGGTCTTAAGGTGACGGTATATTTTTTGTGTTTCCCAGAAGAATATAACATACCATCATTTGAATAATATTAATCTCCCATGTATATTTTAACAAGAAAGTCAAGGTACAGCATTAAGCAGGGTTCAATATGAACCGCTAAATACCAGCGAGAAATCTTTCCCCACTCAACTTGGCTGTTTAATTTTTATAAAAATTAGTTTTTATATTTAGTACATAATGGCATTGAATATCTAAGACTCTTATTTATTGCAATACCTCTCAGAGGTTAAGAGAGATCTAACCCACATCCATTTTTTTTAGTGTTCTAGAATATTAGAAATGAAGAAACATAAAGGCCAAAGCAGAATGATGTAAGTTGGTGATATTTTAAATGATTCCATTTAGGAAATCGACATGTGTAATACACGCGATATAATGATTCACGGCCTTTTGAGTGGCAGCTGATGTCTGAATTCGAAGTCCTTTCTGGATGAGGCTCAGGACAAGTGCTCTACTGGCCCAAGAAGCATAGGCTCTGGCCTCTTGCCAAGCAGTGTGCTGGAGTGTTTCAAATAATCCCTGTGTTTGCTGCTGATGCCTGCAGAGGCTGAGAGTTTGTGATCATCACGCATTGGGGCATTTGTATAGTCAGGGCTATAATGTATCCAGCAAGTGTATTGAATGTCTGCCACTATAAGTAACAGGGAGAGAGATGGTTCCTGCTTCAGGAACCATCTCATGAGGACATGGACTTGTAAAGAAAAAAATTTAAAGTATGATAAGAAGTCCTCAGATAGAGACATGTTTAAGTACATCCATAGCAGAGGAGGGAGATTTTGTTTGGAGAACGTATAAGTCAGCTTTTGCTGCAGTAACAAATAAGGGTTAACTTTGGTGATTTACAGCAATAAACAACTGTTTCTTGCTCATTAGTCTGTGAGTCACTGTAGCAGCTCTGCTATAGGCTATGGCTTAGGTTCAAGTCTGCTCCGTGGGTCTCTCATTCTGGAGCCCAGGCTATAGAAACGAAGCTACCTGGACACCCTTGTCTCGCGACAACATCTTGTCAACTCACATTCCATTGGCCAAAGCAAGTCACTTGACCAGGCCCACCATTAGTAGGGTGGGCAGGATTATTCTCCTTGCTTGTGTATGTTTGTGAGAGAGAAAGAGAGAGAACAAACATTTAGCTCTAATAATAAAAGTGTAATATGCTAATTAGACTGGACAGCCGAACGACCTTCTGGATGTCATTCCGGTTGTCCTTCTGGACGAAGCCGTGGCGGCGGGGGCCGAGGCAGATGCTGTTAGGGGCGATCAGGCAAGCAGGCGACTGGTTAGGGGCGGTCAGGCAGGCATGCAGAGTGGTTAGGGACGATCAGGTAGGTGGGTGGTTAGGGGCGATCAGGCAGGCAGGCAGAGGTGGTTAGGGGCGATCAGGCAGAAAAGTGAGCGGGTAGGGGCGATCAGGCAGGCAGGCAGAGGGGTTAGGGGCGATCAGGCAGGCAGGCAGAGGTGGTTAGGGTAGATCAGGCAGTCAGGCGAGTGGTTAGGGGTGATCAGGCAGGCAGGCAGAGTGGTTAGGTGTGATCAGGCAGGCAGGTAGGAGTCAGCAGTCCCAGATTGCAAGAGGGATGTCGGACTGCCAGTTTAGGCCCGATCCCGGGGGATTGGGCCTAAACTGGCAGTCGGACATCCCCCGAGGGGTCCCGGATTGCGAGAGGGTGCAGGCTGGGCTGAGGGACCTCCCTCCTTCCTGCATGAATTTCGTGCACTGGGCCTCTAGTAGGTTAATAATAGTCTGCCATAGAGAATATTTAACAGGAGATAAATTTCATTTGGATTTTGAAGGATGCATAGAAGTTCATCAGGCATAACTGATGAAGGCTTTGAAACACACGGTATCTTAAAGGCAAAGTGAGTACTATGACCAGTTGCTTTAGCAGGTTCTCTGTGGCCTATAGGGCAGGAGCATTTGGTAGTGAATTTCCAACATGACCAGCCCTCTAGTCTTTGTGAATGATATATTTCCCTTTGTTAGTGACAAGGGAGCATAGGAGAGCACACACAGATGCCCTTTTCTTAGGGTCACGCTTCATGCTAGACTCATACCTGCCTTCTAAACTGGACTTTCAACAAAGAGTTCCCAAAGCAACACCCTCCATACCTCTTTTCAGGCATCCTGCCGTGCTGTTTACAGTAACACTGCACCACAGCGAGGGAGTGCAGGCAAGGCTCCGGCCCTGCCTGTGCTGCTCAGTGCATTTCTCCAGTTGTCTCCAGGGCTCTTGTGAATCTTGAAGCTTTTAAAAAAGAAAAGTAAGTTTAAATTGTGATAAAATATAAAATACAATGCTTCTGGGGGCAGGGCCATTATCCAACCCTGCTTTTCTTAGTCTCGTACAGGAACAGGCACAAAGCAAGATCCCATTAGCCAGCATGCACTCTTTTTTTATGCTAGGCGCTGTGCGGGACCCTTTTCACTCAGTATCTAATTTGAACCTCACTGCCATCCTACGAGGCAAGTATTCTTATTACACATGAGGAAATAGAGACTCTTTGTTGGTTAGAAGAAGGAGATTAGCAAACTGAGACTTCTTGATGTAACTGAAGAAGAATTAATAATAATATTAATTAAATTAATTAATACTATTAATTAAACCCATGAGGGTTTCATGAAACCCAGTTTGAGAACCAATGGTAGAAGGCCATGGATCAAGGTATAATCTTGACGTAACTGAAGAAGAATTGGAAAAAGGGAATCACTCTTATACCATGTGATTCAGGGTAATGCCATGTGCAGGTATCAATTAAAATATTCCCTGATTTAAAAATATATATATTTTTATTGACTTCAGAGAGGAAGGGAGCGGAAGAGAGAGATAGAAACATCAATGACAAGAGAGATTCATTGATAGGCTGCCTCCTGCATGCCCCCTACTGGGGATCGAGCCCACAACCTGGGCATGTGCCCTGGCCAGGGATTGAACCGTGACCTCCTGGTTCATAAGTCAAAGCTCAACCACTGAGCCACACCGGATGGGTTATTCCTGATATTAACAGGCATACTGACACCACATTTTGGTAAGTTGTATCTTAGGTCTTTGGGCTGGAGGGTAAAGCCAGTTGAAGAACATAGGAGCTGGGGTGGAAGGAAGTGGAAAGAGAACTGGAGACACACAGAGGCATCGTCTCCCACTTCACCACTGTCCTTTTGGTAAATAATGTCAGATGGCTTAGACCTGGTAGGGTGGAAATCAGCTTCAGAGTGATTTTGTTTTAAAGGCTACACCAGTGGGGACAGTAAGGTGGTGTCCAAATTTTGTTCAGAATGTGGAACCCCTTTTTCCCAGTGAAATCTTACCACAATGCCAATATAAAAAGTAGGTGAAAGTGAGGTTACTAGTAGGTGAAAGTAAGGTTACTAGGCCAAAGCAGTTGGTGGCATTGGACTCCTGCCTGCCAAGTTCGAGCATGGAACCCATGAGGGTTTCATGAAACCCAGTTTGAGAACCAATGGTAGAAGGCCATGCATCTTCGTCTCGGGAGTCAGAGAACCCAGTTGGAATCTTGGTGCTGGGACTGACTTGCTTCTTGGTGTTGCATGTTCATGTCATACTTTCCTCACCTACAGAAGACCTCTAGCGATATAAATACTGTAATGAATGGGACATTTCATTGCTCATTGGCCTCATTGCCTTAACAATTCCAAAGAATCCTATATAATAAAAGGCTAATATGCAAACCGACCAAAACGGCGGAACGACTGGTCGCTATGATGCGCACTGACCACCAGGGGGCAGACGCTCAATGCAGAAGCTGCCTCCTGGTGGTCAGTGCACTCCCATAGGGGCAGCTCTGCTCAGCCAGAAGCCGGGCTCACAGCTGGCGAGTGCAGTGACAGTGGTGCCTCCGTGACAGTGCTAAGGATGTCCGACTGCCAGCTTAGGCCCACTAAGCTGGCAGACATCCCCTGAGGGCTTCCGGACTGCGAGAGGGCATAGACTAGGCTGAGGGACCGCCCCCCCCCAGTGCATGAATTTCATGCACTGGGCCTCTAGTATCCTATAACTTGCTTTGGAAACTCAAGTGTGACTTACTCAAAATACTAGTACATAGCTTTTCTCTGTATTATGTTAAAATGTTTGTCTGCAGGGGTGTAGGACTCCAGATGCTCTGCACCCTCATTCTTGTAATAGTCACAGCATGGCAAAGTCTCTCTGACCTCAGAGATGCTGAATAACACACAAATCTTTATGACCTTTGACCCTGAGGATTTTCCATTCATATCCCAAAGACTGAATATTGTCTTGATGTATTTGCATCATAGAGAAACTTAAATTGCTAAACTGTAGACATCCTCCAGGTAGTAGAAAGGGCAGCTTTCACGGATTGTGTTGTAGTTTACTGTTCTCTCCCTAAAGCTGTTGCTTAGGAATATTTTGCCGTGATGAAGGCCCTTAAAGGTGAAGGTGGGTGTGCATTTCCACATTTGTTCGGATTTCAGAAGCCCTGTTTTTCTCACAAGGCAGCCTTGCTCAATAAACATGCCAGTAGATTCTAAAATGTAATCCAGAAGAAAGCCAAACTCAGTAAATAATTAGTTTTGCAAAAAACCCCCCAAAACATAAACAAGTTAAAGATAATGAGTTTTCTGGTTATTTTTTTTCCTGATGTTTACTTGGGAATGCACGTAAATGGATACATGACAGGTTCATTTAAATATAGTCTATGTTTTGCTTTTCCATATGTGAATCACTTTCATTTCAACACGAAATACAAATAGAAGATATTGATGCCACACTGTAAATCGATTGCTTTCAACCATTCTCTCTAGCAAATACCCACCCAAATGTTTCTTTTTCTTATTGCATGCTTCTTTCTTGGGAACTAATTATCGCTTTACCTTTATCCAATTTGAATCTTCCAGGGTCTTCCAGCTCTCACTAGGAGCTTCCACTTGATTTTTTTCTTTCTAGAAGACAAGCAGTGTGATGATAGTGAGTACCTTTTCAGTAAATTGGCAGCTCCCAAGAAAGGGCAGTGAAAGGGTTATTATGACGCCAGTTATATTCTTATATGGATTTGTAGGAAGAAAAAAAGGAAAAAATTAAAACTATTACAAATGTAGCTTTAATATTTCCTCTCCAGATATTTCTGGAAAGCTAACACATTAATTTCTCTTCATTTGCATTTCATGACTAAACAGTGTGAGGCTCACTTGCTTTCACCTTGTACTCTTACAGGTGGTTGGTTCGTGTGCAGATTTTTCCATTCACTTTTTTTTTCTGATATTCTCTCTCTCTCTCTGTTCTGTGCTCTCCTAATCTCTAAACAGGTCAGGGCAGGAAAGCAGTTTCCATTGTGGCTGACGTCAATCCAGCCCTGCAGATTAGTTAGCAGAGGGTGTTGGGAGAGGGGTGCAGCTGGTGCCCTCACCTGGAGACCAGATCTCACCTGAGATATCTGCCGAGTGTCATCCAGAGCCCCAGACCTGGCACATCCCGGTTCACAAGCTGAGGAGTCATGTCCCTACGTTTTATAAATCCTTGCTGGAAACGCACCTGCTCCATCTCTGCTGAATCAGCGTGGAGGACTCCCCATCCTGAACAAAGGCAGTGTATCGCAGTGGCTGATCTCATAGGCCTTGTATTTAGAAACAGCCAGGTGTGAATCTTGGTGTTACTGACTACTGCGTTAATCTGAGCGAAAAATTGAACCTCTCTGAGCCTCAGTTTCCCTATCTATCCAACGAGGAAAAGAAAAATATCTACTTTATAGAATTGTTGAAAGGTAGTGTTTCTCATAGTGGGGTCCCTTTGAATTAGCATCACCTGGGCACTTGTTGGGACTACAGATTTTCAGATCCCACTGCAGACCTACCAAATCAGCAACTCTGAGAGTGGACCCCAGGGATCTGTGTTTTAACAAGTCCTCCAGGGGATTTGATGAGAACTGCTGCTGGGAGGAGTTAGTGAGAGAATCCTGGACACATCAAAAGCTTACATCTCACAAGAAAAAAGCTATGTGAGGACAAGTAACTTTTTAAAAGGTATATCATCCATGTGTCCCCAACACCTGGAGCAGTGCCTGGCACATAGTAGGTACTCAAATATTTGTGGAATGAATGGATGTTAACTTTTCTCATGATCACCCAATTATCATTTTCTTACTAATTATTACATACTATCTTCCTACTTTTAAAATTATTTATCGATTGATTTTTAGAGAGAGGAAGGAAGAGAGAGAGAGAGAGAAAGAGAGAGAGAGAGAAAGAGAAATACTGATTTTGTGGTTTCACTTATTTACTGATTGCTTCTTGTATGTGCCCTGACTGGGGATTGAACCCAAAACCTTGGCATATCAGCCCTGACTTGTTTGGCTCGGTGGATAGAGCGTCGGCCTGCAGACTGAAGGGTCCCAGGTTCGATTCCAGTTAAGGGCATGTACCAGGGTTGCGGGCACATCCCCAGTAGAGGGTGTGCAGGAGGCAGCTGATTGATGTTTCTCTCTCATTGATGTTTCTGACTCTCTATCCCTCTCCTTTCCTCTCTGTAAAAAATCAATAAAAAATACATTTTGGAAAAAAACCCACCACCACCAACAAAAAAAAACACACCTTGGCATATCCGGACAATGCTTTAACCCAGACAGGGCAAGCTTCCTACTTTTTGGCTCATGGTATCAGATCAGAAAAAAGGGAACTTGGTGTAATTTAGTCCAAATCTTTTCAGAAAGACAAGGATATATGGCTCCTATCTTGTAGTAGTTTTATTTATTATTTTCCTCTTACTGCGGATTCCTGTCTTTTTCCCAGGTGTGAGGCAGAGCTGTGATTCCAACCCTCATCACCTGCCTCTCAGCGAAATGTGTTTTTGCTGTAGGTGCTGTCCTGATGGGGAAGAGACTACATTCACAGCAGTACTTGGTCCTGTATAACTTTCTTTTTTAAAAAATCTTTTTGTTAATCCATTGATATTAACAAAATATTTTTCCATTGATTTTTAGAGAGCGTGGAAGGAGGAGAGACAGAAATATCAATGTTAGAGAGACACATTGATTGGTTGCCTCCCACACAAATGGAACTTGGGACTCTTCAGTCCACAGGCTGATGCTCTAGCCACTGAGCCAGACCAGCCAGGGTTGTCCTGCATCATTTTCATACCATAACTGTGGTGTGTGGCCTACGCAGTACATTTGCTTTTCTCTTTCCTCCTCTGAGTGCCCGTCTCCCTTCATTGCTTCCGCCAGTTCTAGAGTTCCGAGCATCTCAGAGTAGGGCACATTGACCACCCAGGGTACCTGTGGTGATCTGGGTCTGGGGTCTGGCATGTGGGCCAAACATTTTACTCATTGCATGTTTCATTTTGTTTGTATTAGGAAATATATAACTAGCATCTCAAAGGTGTGGCTTACAGATACTCGGTAGGGCAGGCTGAAATGAATAGTGAAAGTAGGTCTGCATTAACGTGAATACAAATTTTAAAGAAGTCAGAGTTGTGATTTTAAATAGCAGTGCTTGTGGCAAAAATCAGAAAGGTGGTATGCAAAGGACATAGTTAGGAAACGCTGGCCCATGGGCTGAGAACATCATCTTCGGGGTTAAACACAGCTGGGCTTGAGTTTGCGACCCACCGTTTACCAGCCCTGTGACCTTGGCTACATCAGTAACCCTCCTGATGAAGGGGCCTGACGGTCACACCTCTCCCTTCTTTGTGTAGCCTCAGGGACACTGTTACTCCTTGTAAGTGATTTTCCCTGACATGTGACACCTCCTTCAAAGCCTAGCATGTGAACCGTTTCTGACAAAGCATTTCAAAGTTTTTATTTTAATGTACACATTTCAACAACTATTTTTGCCTTCTTAAATAGAAAAGACTAAGCAAAATGCGACCTTTACTTGTCCTGGTCATCATCAGCAGTATGGATTGCACACGTTTTTCTGCCGTGGTATTGTAGGCGTTAGATTGGGATATTTGAACTGGTTGCCCCAAGTTAAGGTTGCAGGTAAAGTACAGGATGCACAGTGAAATTTGAATTTCAGATCAACAATGAATAATTTTTCAACCCGAGTATGGCCCATGCAGTATTTGGGCACAGAATGTGTAGCCTCTATTTTTTCAGCTCAGAGAGATTAGGAGCTTGCCCAAGGTCGTACAGTTGGTAGGTAATACAGCCAAGATTTGAATCGGAGCAATCTGATCCCAGAGACTGTCATTGACCTCTCTGCATTGTGCAGTGTGTTTGTGATGTATCGGTGGATATGTTCTCCCGTTCAGTGGTTTGTCTTTTTATTTTGTTGATGATTTATTTTGCTGTGCAAAACCTTTTTAGTTTGATATAGTCCCATTTGTTTAATTTTTTTCTTTCATTTCCCTTGTCTGAGGAGATATGTCCGGAAAAATATTGTTATGAGAAATTTCTGAGAATTTACTGCCTGTATTTTCTTCTAGGAGTTTTATGGTTTCAAGTCTTACATTTAAGTCTTTAATCCATTTTGAGTTTATTCTTGTGTATGGTGTAAGAAGATGATATAATTTCATTTTTTTGCACGTATCCATCCAATTTTTCCAGCACCATTTATTGAATAGACTGTCTTTATGCCATTGTATGTTCTTTCCTCCTTTGTCAAATATTAATTGACCATAAAAACGCAGGCTTACTTCTGGGCTCTCTATTCTTTTCCATTGATTGACATAATGAGTCCTAATTCTGGGATTGACATCACATCATCTTTGCCATATTCTTTTGGCCAGAAGCAAATCTCGTGTTCTGCCCACACTCAAGGATGAGGGTTGTACCAGGGCTAACAGGTGTGGGGCCGTCTTAGAATTCTGTCTCCTGCAGCCTCCCTGGAGAAAAAGACACTTAAATGCTAGTGTGTGGTCCTTCTGCACACTGTTCAGCTGCTCACAGGTCTTTCTCTACAGTGTATTGTGGTGTCCCAAAGGGGGTAGGGTGAGGTGGGGGAGTTACTGGACGTATGGCCTTGGGATCAGTGGAGATTTTTATGTTTTTGTCACACCCTAAGGATCCATGATATATCAATCAAATTCATATACCATGTATGGAGATAATCTGTGCTTACAAGATGCTGGGATCTGTAGTGTGAAGGCCCTGAGAAACGGAGGGGCTTTTAATAACACACACCTAAGGAAGAGCCGCCTGAGGTCACCGACCCTGCTTCCTACCTCCAGGCAGGGACTTACTTTAGACAGGTCCTTACCCCACCCCAACAGAAACCAGCCAGGAGCCCCACGAGCCCCAAGAAACCTCCTACTGTTTTCTCAAAGAAAGTGGGAAGAGAACGCTTCACTAACCTCTTCTCAAGCTGGAGGACTTTACAAGTGTGATAGCGCTTGGCTTCGCACTAAGACAGTTGCTGAGAGGGGGAGTCTGACTGTCAGTGTGTGTGTTCCCAATTCCATCACCCTCTGAAGTGTGTTTGTGTCTCCTAACTCTCCAGACTGGGAACTAGTTTGCAGGAGGTTGATGTGCAGAAGGCAGGAGTCCGAAGGAAGCCACCAGGCGGAGGTGCCAAGTTGCTGAGTGGAGTGTATCTGTATGGCTGTTTGCATGCAATAGTGTACACGCACGCACGCACACACGCACACATACTCACATAGTGTACACAATAAACTGCCAGCCCATGGGTGTGGGTGGCTGTATTCTCAAGCCAACCGAAACTTCTGCGGGGGTGTTTCCATAGGAGACTTGAAAATCAAACACTCTTCCCAACCATTTGGGGACTTGAGCCCAATCTATTTGTAGGGCATCTGCTCGGTGGTTTCTGCCGTGTTAATGATCTGGCATCACCAGGTTTCTTTGCACTGCAGAAAGCTAGCACCCAAGTCACCTCGCTCACATAAAAAAAAAAAAAAAAGGAAAATTACCAACTCATGCTTATTTCTGTACCAAAGGGGATTCCCCCGGGGGGAGGATTTTCCATCCATTTGAAGGCTGTTGCTACCTCAAAGGCATGTCTGTCCAGCCAGGTAGTGGGGACAGCATGAAGACAGGAAACCGGAATGGGCCCCTTGCATGGGAATCACAGGAGACGCCGGCTAAGCTCGGAGTGTATTTTTGGACACTGCCAAGCTGTGGTGGTTTCCTAGTCAACCTTTCATGCTGCCTGATAATGGAGGCTGCCGGGCAGACTGAGAGTTCTCTTTTTCTCTTAAAAGAAGCGAGATCTCAGACTTGCCGGGTCAGAGAAAGCAACCTTCTCACCTGTCTGCACGCCACACCGCGTGCCACGGCTGTTCTTAGTTTGCGTGTATTTCCTTGCGCCCATGCCTGGGTATTTTCCCCCCTCCAGATAATTTTTGCTGTGCATATTGTGGCTTGAAACTGGTATCTGTCATAGCTTGGGAGATGGGTGCTCCTGAGGCAGTAATTTCTGATAACGAATTATCAGGATAATACTGTCCACCCCGCAGGCTGAGTACCAGTCCCCACTGACTTGGGCAAAGAGGAACAGGGCAGAGGGGGAAAACCCACTTCCCTCTAACACCTCCTGGTTAGTGGAGGAAGTGACACAGCCCTGCTTGACACAGCACCTGCCCCGTCAAGCTCTCCCCATCTGAACATTAGGGGAGCCTTGACCTGGCTGAGATGGGGGTGATGCCGGCATACCCATTTTATAGAGATGGAGACTGAGTTCCTTGGCTGCATGTTAGAATCACACAGGAAGCTTTTTTTTTTATTTTTTAAATTGAGATAGACTTCATCTACTGTAAAATTTCCCCCATTAAAAATGTACATTCAGTCATTTTTAGTATATTTACAAGGTTGTGCAACCATCACCACTGTCCAATTCCAGAACATTTTCATCATCCCAAAAGAAACTTATACTCATTAGCCATCACTCCCCAAATCCTCTTCTTCCCAGCCCCTGGCAGCCACTAGTCTACTTTCTGTCTCTCTCTATTTGCCTATTCTGGACATTTCATAGTAATGGAATCATACAGTATGTGGCCTGCACACTCCTCCTGTGACCATTGAATGATTTAATTTTCCTGAAGTGAGGGGTGATGATGTTTAACCACGAGGCAAGGTGGCCCACTGGTAACTCCCCATCAACAAGGGAATCCAGTACCCCTTCGAGGTAGAAGATGGCAGGTTGCAATATTCCACTTTGAGACCTTCCTTTTCCCATCTGCTGGAACCCAAGTCTCTTGGCTCCCAGTCCAACGTTATTTCCATTACACCATTCACGCGTGATGCAAAGTTAGGCAGAAAGATGTCCCAGGGTGGGTCCAAGTGGGAAGAAGAAAAAACCATGGTTTATGGATATGTAAACATCTTCAAGTGCAATAAAATGGGTCTGAATTAAGTTTGAGGGAGGGGCCCCCACAAAGTAAATCGGGCATGAAATCATGAAGAAAGTATGTTGGAATCGATAAAAAGTTTCTAGAACCTGCAAAAGACTTTAACACAGAGAGGATCTCTAAATAGTGATCTTACTGAAAATTGCTAGGTTTATAAGCAGTGTTTCCAGGAGAACACTGTTGTGGAGTTCTGGGCCTGGTCCCCGAATCTGAAACTTACAAGCCTCATTGGCAGGATGACTGTGGTTGAAGAAGACGCATGCCAAAGGTACCATCCTGGGCTCCTAGAACACTTGGCTGAGCACAAAAGCCTGATAGGGTCCATAGAGGCTAGCAATTATATGGATCTGGGCTTGAAGACTGGTTCTGTCACTTTAATAGCTTAAGTGACGTTGGATAGTGCTCATCTCCTTCAGAGCCTGAGGTCTTGCACCCATAAGATTGGGAGAACAGGCAGATGCCTCAAGACTGCTGTGAGGGTGACCAAGGCAGTGCTTGTCATACTGTCATTCCTGGACTGACAGCATCAGCATCACCTGGGAACTTGGCAGGAATGCACAGGTGGGCCCCTCTCCAGACCACAGCTCTGGGGGTGGAGCCCAGCAATCTGTACTTAACAAGTCCTCCAGGAGATCAAGTCTGAGAACCATTAGCTTAGGACAGCCGTGGGCAAACTACGGCCCGCGGGCCGGATCTGGCCCGTTTGAAATGAATAAAACTAAAAAAAAAAAAAAGACCGTACCCTTTTATGTAATGATGTTTACTTTGAATTTATATTAGTTCACACAAACACTCCATCCATGCTTTTGTTCCGGCCCTCCGGTCCAGTTTAAGAACCCATTGTGGCCCTCGAGTCAAAAAGTTTGCCCACCCCTGGCTTAGGAGAAGGTTTCTCAACCTTGGCACTACGCATATTTGGGCTTGGATAATGGTTGGGGCGGCAGTGCATTGGGGTGTCCATGGTAGGATGTTGAGCTGAGCAGCATCCCTGGCCTCTACCCACTAGATACCAGTAACAACCCCTCTCCCCCAAATTGTGACAACCAAAAAATGTCTCCAGACATTGCCAAACATCGCCTGGGTGCCAAAATCGCCTCTAGTTGAGAACCACTAGTTTAGGGTCAAGCAAGCTCCTGGCCTATGGTAGGCTTTTAATGATTAACTTTCTTTATTTTCTTCTACATTTGAGCCATTTGAATTGTAATAGGACCAAAGAAGTAGCAAGGTACAAGCCTTTCTCACTTTGATGTGCTGACATTGTAACCCAGTGTCTCATTATTTAAAAATAGTCACGCCCTTTAAACTTTCTAACAAAATTTTCCTTTGGGTTGAAGCTAAACATGGAAAATCTCAGCCCTGGGGACCCGTGCTAATTCTCCCCCAAGAGCTACGTAGCTGCACGTGGGGATTTCGGTGGAAAGTTTCAGACTGCCATGCGTGTGTGTGTGTGTGTGTGTGTGTGTGTGTAATACATAGAAAAAATAAAATTTTCCTTTGGGTTGAAGCTAAACATGGAAAATCTCAGCCCTGGGGACCCGTGCTAATTCTCCCCCAAGAGCTACGTAGCTGCACATGGGGATTTCGGTGGAAAGTTTCAGGCTGCCATGCGTGTGTGTGTGTGTGTGTGTGCGCGCGCACGCGCGCGCTCCGAGTTTGCTGCCCAGATGCGTGGATACACGGCTCCTCCACTTCACCTTGGGTTCCTCTTCTGTGAGAGCCACACAGCTGGTGCCCTCCACACCCAGCTGCCTCACTCTGCTAATAATAACCAGAAGAGATCAGTTTTCCTTTGCCCATGAACTGTGTCTGGTGCCTGGTTTTTCTTCCTGCATGTGATCTGAAGCTGTCCAAGTTTGCTGCCCAGATGCGCGGATACACGGCTCCTCCACTTCACCTTGGGTTCCTCTTCTGTGAGAGCCACACAGCTGGTGCCCTCCACACCCAGCTGCCTCACTCTGCTAATAATAACCAGAAGAGATCAGTTTTCCTTTGCCCATGAACTGTGTCTGGTGCCTGGTTTTTCTTCCTGCATGTGATCTGAAGCTGGGAAGGGGGGCAACATCCCTGTGTGGTGCCATGGAGTTGGATGACGTGGGTTCTAATTCTGCCTGTGCCACTAACTTGCACAGGAGTTGCTGGGGCAAATCATTCGAGGGCCCCGTTGCACTTGTTTCTACATCTGGAAAATGGATTCTGCTTCTGTAGGAACATTTTTTACAATTTTTCTTAAAGTACTTATAATAGAATTGACTTTTTCAGCAATTTGAAGTGTTTATTTCAAGGGCATTAGGTACTTTTACACCGTTGTGCAGCCATCAGCACGGTCATCTCCAGTTCTTCATCATTCCAAACAAACTCTGTACCCAGTAAACAATAATTCCCTGTCAGCTGTGGCCACTCTGCTTGCATCTTTGACCTAATCTCCTCTTCTCTTTGCCTATGATATTTCAGCTCTCAGTTCCTGAAACATGCCAGTAAGTACTTTCCCACCTCAGGGCCTTTGCACATGCTGTGTGTAGCTGCCTGGCCCCTGGTGCAGGGAGATTTCCTTTGGCTGGTCCAGGTAACACACTATCCTTTCCTGTATGTGCTTTAAGTTCTTTGTTGCAACCACAGCATTTATCACAACCAGTGGGTACCTTATTTATTGCTTACTTGTTGTCTCTCTTTTCCACAAAAATAGAAGTTCCATGAAGACAGGGGTCAAGTCTGCCAAGGTCACCATTTTATCTCAAGGCTTAGCACAGTGGTTTCCACTTGCAGGAAATCAACTATTTATTCACTGTCTGCTCTATGCCAGGCACTATGAGAAGCACTTGTAAAACATGATCTTACCTTATTCTACTATGTTGTTGGTTATAAACTAGTTTTATTATCTACATCACTTGGATGTAACAGGTACCTACAGCTGGCTAAGCCCAATTCGATGTCATTGGCCTTCAAGATGGGAATCTATCCTGGCTTTCCTATGTTTTCATTATATAGTACCGGGAAGGTACCATGAGTGAAATGCTTGCATGATGGATGGATGGATGGTTGCATGGATGGATAGATGGACAGGTGGATGGATGGGTGGGTGGATAGGTAGATGGATGATTTGATTGCATGTATGGATGGATAGATGGTGGATAGATGGATAGAGAGAAGAATGATTAGGCTCCAGATCTCTCCAACCATAGGGTTCTAGGGTTGAACCCCTTATCACATGTGACTCCCTTCCGCTCAAGGAAGCTGATGTGGGTGTGTAGGGGACAGTTAAAGGGTGATTTGGAACACAGGAAATGATGAGTGGGGCCTTGCTGAGCAGTGAGGTGCTTTCCTCTTGAGGTTGTCTGGCCTTTTATAGCTGCATGGTGTTTCCCTGCTGAGGCCTGTAGCTGCCTCCGGGATTTTGGGGAAATGTCCTCTATAAATGTGTCCAGGACACATCCTCTAAGGGGCCCCTGAATAGGATTGTGGTACTGGGGGTGGGAGGCCCTAAGCTAATCAGTCTCCTGTTCTTCTCATGACGTTGAGTGATATTAATTGTTCTAGGATATATAGTCACTAATTGGCTCTGCTGGATTTAAATCCACAACCTTGGCCTCTGGCTCCATCTCATCCACTCAGTTGGCCACCACAGCTTGTGGAAGGAGTGCAGCTTTGGAGCCAGACAACCCTGGGTCAGCTGTGCCAACACCCAGCTAGACTTACACCAAGCAAGTCAATGGACCTCCTGTTTTCACTGGTAAAATGAGGATAATGAGGCCGACCTTTCAGGTTTGCAGTAAGGATTTGAGAAAATACACATAAAGAGCATGAACGATGGAGACTGCTGTTGGGATGTATTAGCTGCTGAGATGGTTGGCAGAAATGACAGAGCAGGGGCCATAGGACAGCAGTGGTGGGGTAGTTACCACACTAAAGAGGGTCACGTGAGTGAAAGAATCTCCTTTCTCTCTTTCTCTTTGGAAAGAAAAGCTTTCCACGTCTCTCTGATGTCAGCCTCATACCTAGGTTAGCAGCAGATGGTTGGAGCTGCCAATCTGTTGTGGTTTTATCTTTTACTCACCAAACCCCCTCCACACCCCAACACAAATCAAAACAAACAAAACAAAAGCAATTTGGAGTCCAGTCCTGGGACCCAGGACTGTGTAGGCAGTTGTGGGTTTTATGCATGGAGAACACCTTTCATTTCTTTTCTGCACATCATTCATTCATTTGTAAATTCATTCTATAGTTTTAATTACTTCCTGGGGGGAAATCACTGGGTTCAGGGTTGTGAGGAAGCAATGATGACAAAGACAAGACTCTCTGCCCATGAGATCCGTACAATCTGGTGGGGGAATTAAGATGTGAATATAACCAACAAGGGAACACATTGTAGGTGTCGAGCACAAACACTATGGGTTTGGAGTTGAAGGTGGTGGATTGTCCTCCTGGGTGAGGAAAAAAGAAGGCTTCCAGGGAGAGTAAACATTTGAGCTAGAACTTGAAGGATGAACAAGAGGTCAAAGGGCAGGGAGTAGCACAGAAGGATTTAGAGCAGGAGCTCTCAAACTTAAACACGCATCAGAATCACCCAGTGAAAACACTGCAACCTCACTCCTGGAATTTCATACCATGAGTCTGGGCCCTGAGAATTTGTATGTCTAACAAGTTCCCAGCTGATGTTGCTGACCTGGTGTGGGATCCCACTTTGAGATCCCCTGGTGAAGGCAAAAGGGAGAGGAGGAAAGTATAAGGGATTACTCACTTTGTCATCTGACGAATATTTATTAAGCACTTACTATGTGTCTGGCACGGGGCTAGGGCCTGGAGATTCAGAGGATGGCAAAAGAGAGTAGTGCCCGCCCTCGTGGTACTTAAGGTTGTGCCAGGGAAGAAGGATGTTAAGCAAATAGACACCAGGGAAATATGACCGAAAGCCATGAAAAATGCTATGAAAGAAAAGAATGCAATGATATGGGAGAGAATAATGGAGTGGGGCCTCATTTGTCTTGTTTGTAATGGACGTGACTTGTGAATGGAGCTCTGCAGGATGAGAACAGCTGGCGAGATGGATGTGTGTGTGTGTGTGTGTGTGTGTGTGTGTGTGTCTAGGGTTCTTGGTGACGAGGCAGCATATGCAAAGGCCCTGGATAGGAGCATGCTCGGCTCATTTGAGGAGTGGAAGAACCTTCTTGTGGAGTTGGCGTTAGAAAAATAGGCTGTGGGGTTAGGATGGGAATAATTTGGATGGTACTCTGCATGCCTTGGGAATCTAGCAAATGCATGTCTGAGGGAGAAGTGGAGAGTTGAGGCCACAGGAAAAGAAGGTTGACAGTCTCAGGACCTCTGCCCTCTGTCCATGGCCACAGCAAGATCTGAGTGGGAGACTGTCCCAAGCTTGCTGGACAGTACCACCCTCACCTCTGAAGGGACCGTCTGGCAGAAAACCCTCAACCCTTGTAATAATCCCCTTGTTCAACCCCCAGACGTACCTGGAAGGTACGGAGCAGCAAGTATGGCTTTTTTTTTGCTGAGGGGGGAGGAAAATGGGGAGAAGAAACATCATGGAGAATGGGTTACATCTACTCTGTCCAAGCTCGTTTGGGAGAGAGTCAGATAGGAACCTGGTTTCCCTAACAACGCTCAGCCTGAACCTCAGTGATGGCGGCAGAGAATCTCCCTGCTCTGGCTTTGCTTGCTGGCATGCAAACCCAGGAGGCTCACACCACCCCCTTGCACATGGACCTGGCTTGCATTCTCTTTGGAACACTGACCCTGTTGCCAAGATCCCAGATGGAGCACAAGGAAACACACGAAAAATGGTTTTCCTCGCCCAGCAAAGCCAAGATGTGTGTGTAACTTACGTAGGATGCTTTTGCCTTTCCCCTTGGGGCTCACCTCTAGGAATAATTATGGAATTTTTGAACTTGGTGTCTCTCAGGAAGGTCTCTATTTTTCTAACCTCTCACGTATCAATAGAAAATCGAGTCTGCACAAGGTTATGTGGCCTGCCCGAGGCCCCAGGCCTCACGGCTCCTTCATTGCAGAGCGGGGAGTTGAATGCTGGGCTCCTGACTTCATTGTAGTCTTTCTTCACCCATGCATTTAAAGGGCATGGTGATATTGTATGGCTCATCTTAGCCGGACCATTTTCTGGCTAAATTGAAATTTTCCAACTGTATTTTTGGGTCAGAATCCTTTAGCTTGTGTGTGCAATTTACCAAATGGGAAAAAAATCAGAATAGATGAAACCACTCCCTGATTTCCCATCCAAAGCCACTCAGTATTGAGCAAGGGTCAGGGTGACAGTAATATCAAGAATTTGGCAAAAAATCCATCAGAAATAAATTGGAGAGGGGTTTGCGGATGTGTTTATAGCCTCTGTGCTTTGTCCTGCAGATTTTTATGGCTTCTCCTCATTCTTGGTAAATTTCACAGCCAGTGCTTCTGGCACTGTTCTCCCTCCTCCACAGGCTCTGTATGGACGGGTGCCTCATTTCCTTCAGGGTCTTGGAAAGAGTCATATTGTTTATTTGGAGAAAAGTGTTCTGGGCTGTTTGTTTCCTAAGAAATCTGCTAAGAGTTGGACGTGCATTTAAACAACACATCCCTTGAGATGATGGACATATTTCATGTCTACACTGTCTAATACAGCAGCCACTGGCCACATGTGGCTTTGGAGCACTTGAAATGTGGTTTGTGTGGCTGGAGAACGGAATTTTCACTTTGATGGAGTTATTTTTTGCTTTTAGAAATTACTATGTAGTTTATTACAGCAAAGAAATATCAACACCCCTCTTCTCTGTGTGCTTCTGTTTCAGCTCACATACATTGTTGCTCCGTTTGTGTGTGGCTACTAAAGTTTTGCAGTCACACGTAAGGGCATTTTGCATAATGTTTGCTTCCACTGACAACCTTAGTGGATTAAACATCTTTAAACAATTAAACTGTATCTATAAATTAGATATGCAGGGCTTTTTATTTTTGTTAATCCTCACCCGAAGATATTTTCCCCATTGATTTTTAGAGAAAGTGGAAGGGGGGAGGGAGAGAGAGAAACATTGATGTGAGAGAGAGACATCGATTGGTTGCTTCCTGCATGCAGAAATCGAACCTGCAACCCAGGTACATGCCCTTGACAAGGAATTGAACCCACAACCCTTTGGTGCATGGGCCAGTGCTCTAACCACTTAGCAACACCAAGCCAAGATGATATACAGGACTTTTTAAAGTGCTCTACTTGTTAACAGACCAGCCTTCCCAACTACTTATACAGCACATATAAATCTAAAAAATTAAACTTACAAATGTGCCGAGCCTTAAGCTACTTCTTAAATTGTACATAAGTTGAGTTCAATTTCAACCTAAAATGTATGTCTAAATCAGTTATTCAGTTACACATTTCAAATTAGATTTAAAAAGGTAAAGCCTTACTCTAAGTGGACAAATTATATAAAACAGACAATATAAATTAAATACTCCAAATGTACAAACTCTTTCATTCAGATGTTAACATTATAGATTTTAATTATCTTAAATATGACTATTATTCATCCCAGATTTTCCCAGAACTTAAAGATGCTAACTCATTAAAGAAAATAGTTTATCTCATACAATTCTAAGCTTAAATTCTAACCAAGTGTTTTGGGGATTCAATTCTTTGATTGCCCGAGATCACATCATGACCAGTAGGGATATTTTCTGGATTCTTAGTGGTACACATATGACACTAACCCTGTTCACTCACTCTATTGATTATTTATGCAATTTTAATTAATTTAAATTTACCTGCACATGGCTACTTGTCCTGAGTGGGTACTCTGGCTCTGTTGGGCAGGGCAGCTGTAGAGGGAACAGGCTTCCATAGTCAGAATAAAGTATTGCCCAAACGGGGCATGGTGCTCTCTGTGCTTATGTGTCTTTTCCTTGAGTCATCTGACCTTCCTTGACTTTTGGAATCTTAGTTCTATTTTCCCTCTAGTTCAGGCAGTGGACTAAAAGGCAACACATTGCTTAGGGCAGACCCTCCACAGATGTTTTAGCTGCTGCTTGGATTTAGCTCTCAATCCCCCCAGTTGCCCTGGGACCACTGGCATGGCCTCCCAGAACTTCTGCATGACTCCGCCCAGCCACGCCTTCTCCATGTCAGAGCCCGCCCACAGGCTTAAAACAGTTTCTTCTTTTACAACTCTGTGCCACTTCCCAGGAGGTAGCAGGGTTAAAAATGCGTATAGGGGCAAAGCCTTACAAGCTTACATTTCTCTGTACAGCTTCATCCCTGGTGAATGATTAAGCGGGGGCAGGAAGGTGGACAGTGGGAGGTAATTTAGACCTTTGCTCCCCTAAAACCAGCCCTGGACAAAAGTGTGTTATTATTTATTAATCTTTTTTGCAGGCCCCACCTTGATCCAAAAAGGTTGGGAGTGATTACAGCTGAGGACACAGCTAAGTTTGCCTGAGGTGACCCTGCAGTTTTATCCTTCCCCCTCTCCCCCGCCCTTTTCTCTTCCTTTTCAGGAGTAAGGGTCCTAATATACCACTCTGCCCTCTCTGGGAGTTTCAGCCCTTCTAGACCCATTCATTTAATCAGATCGCTTAATTGTCATTATGGTAGATGAAAAAACCTTAGGCGGTGGTTCTGGGCTTTTTGCCTTTGATAGACTATCTGGGGACCTTGTTTAAAATAATCGAGAAGAGAAGCCCCTGTCCCCAAGGGTCATTGATTTGCATGTGTGGGTTTGGGGGACGCAGGGGCTCAGCATGTGTGTTCTTAACAAGCTCCCCTCGGGGTCTCCTCTGCAAGCTCAGGTTCAGAGTCTGAAGTGTGGTGTGGAAATAAGGACGGGGACAGGCTTGGGGCACTGCAGCCCCTGCTTGTTACCCTTGTGACCAGAGGCAAGTTACCTCGTCACTCTGTGCCTCCATTTTCTCATCTCCAAAATGGGAATCAGGGTTTTTAGCCCTTAGGATACACATGACAAGTAATATTAACAGAGCTCTTAGCACAGGGCCTGGCACATAGTGCTTAGTTAAAAGTCAGTATTATTGTGTAGTCGTTTGTTGAGAATGGCACCATTATTAGCAAACCTAAAGCAGTAGGCACAGGGCTGGCAAATAAAAATATTAAGGAATGTCAATTTTATTATAAATATATAACAATGCTATATAGCATAAAATCATTTCAAATTATATTATGTATTATGTCTATGAATTCTTACCTATGTCTATAAATATATCTATGCATATACAGTATATAGGTAGACTATATGTTATAGCATAACGTATTGTTATAGCATAAATATTAACGTTATAATAATGAGTATGTGAGGACGCTACCAGTGGGCCTGGCATCTAGTAGGAGCTCATGACACCATGAACTGTTTCTCCTGTTTGTAATATTCAGTAGCAATCGTACTGTAAAGAGAGGGAAAAGCCACCAGCAGCAATGAGGGCTTCACTCGAAGCAGTAGGCATGGGGTGGTTTCAGGCTCTCATTCCAGCATCCTGGGGGCCAGCGCCGGACCGGTGGGTCCTGCCTGCCTTGGTCAGAGGGATCGAGCTCTAACTGGGATGGGGCGAGGAGAGAAGGGCGGTCTCCCAGGCCTCCAGCCCTTAGCAGGGACTTTGCTCAGGGATGCAAATCGGCAGGTTACTTGAGACGTTGGCGAGTCAAATAATTCTCTCCCCTGTCAGCTGGCCCTCAGTGCACAGGGGATGTTATGACAATGGTCGCCCTGGCAACTGCAGGAAGGCGTGGGGCTGCTGGCTGTGGCTGCTGTGGCGATTTCCTTACCCTCGCCTGCTGGCACTGAGAACCCCAGAGCCTTGGCCACAGAGCCAGGGCCCGGGTTCTGACTGTTTATGGATAGAAGGCTGCCCCCCCCCACCCCGCTCCCCCCCATGATATTGGTTACTGAATGACCAAGGAAAATGTTTTGAGCACCTACTATATGCAAGGCACTGCTCTGAATGCACAGGGGTGTGGTTGAGGGGACAGGCAAAGCCCAAGCTCCTTTGAGCTGACATTCTGATGGGGGGGTGTGATAGTGGCCATGGGGGAGCGTAACCATGGAAACCAATAAACAGGATAATTTGTGGGATAGGGATGAGTGCTACCGAGGAAAATAATCAGTGTGCTGTGATGGTGACATTGGGAAGGGATGTCACAGGGCGGATAGGAAAGTGCCATTTATGCCAAAAGCAGGAGGGAGCGAGCTCTGGGCAGCAGGACCCTGTGGGTTCATGGCTTTGAACTCAGCTGCTAGCCTGTGGCTGCTAAAGAGAAGGCAGCAATGATGAGGTGCTTGCTGCCAGGCAGCCCTGAGGGCTACAGAAGGTTCTGGAGCCTGCCTGCCTCTTTATCCCTGTGATTATAAGGCCAATTATGTGACAACTTGAGCCTCAGTTTCCTCATGTGTGAAATGCATGGGAGATGCAAACCTCCCGTTGGCAATGCCATGAGGTTTACAGGGAGGACCACTAGAAGGTCCTCACTCCCAGCTTTCACGACCTCTGATCTTGTGTGTGCTTTTTTAATAGCACCTAAGCTGTGATGGTTTTGGGCTCCAGCAAACCTAACCCCAGGGGCTTGCCCCATGGTCTCTAGATTTACCTGATTCTGAGTGAAAAGTTCCTGGTTTCACAGCAGAGACTTTGGACATGGTTATTTATAGTTCTGTCACATGTCTTAACCCTAAAGTTTTTTTGTTTGTTTGTTTGTTTTGTTTATGCTGCTAAATGTACCACCTGAGAATGCAGAGTACAGGACTAAGGCCTTGAGGATGCTCGGATCCAGGAGGGTCTGGACATTGTTCCATCTGCGTGGAAGGTGCCAGGCTGCCCCCTGGTGTGGAGACAGAGCACTGCATCACTGAGCTCCTGCTCTCTCAGAGTCTGGGTTCCTTCTGACCCGAGGCCCAGGAGAGCTTACTTTGCACCCAGGCAGTCCAGGCGGGGGGTGGGGGGCTCAGTGTGGGTGTGCTATTTCCAGAAGCCCTGTGTTGTTTTCACTTGGAGATGGAACCTTTGGACTCTTTACAGTTTAGCTCTGCATGGACTTGAATTGAGGGTGACCTAAAAATAAATTAGGACACCTGGCAGGGCGAGGCACCACTAAGGCCCTTTTCTAATTGTGCTTCTCAGTTGTGACCTCTAGGCTGTTTGGACCCTCTGCTTCACCAGAGAGCACAGGACTGGGAATCAGATCCTGAGTTCAAATCCTGACCCTGGTGCCTCTTTAGTTGTATGAACTCAGGCACCATTCCAGTGCCTCTGAGCCTCAGTTTCCCCATATGTAGCATGTCAGTAACAATCTGACACACGCTTCAGTGTTGTCATGACGAAAGCAGGGCCTTTGGAGCCATTTGGAAAATTATTTAGTGATGTAGGGGATTACGCTCAATGCCCCCAACTCCCCAAGTTCAGAGGTCAGTGCCTCTCCCACCTTCTGTGGGGAAGAATCAGCTTTTTATTTCCTGGTGCATTGTAGCCAATACTTGTATAAATTAGGATAAAATGATTTACTAGAAAAATGGAAGGCACCAAAAAAAAAAACTCAAGTGAAATACAAGCCTTACTTTGAAAATATTAGATTCAACAGACATGATTAGCCTGTCAATTAGCTATCCAAATGTCTGAATGCTCTCAGTTTTCTGTACCTGACCCAAGGGGCCTGGCCTTCAGGCCACACCTGGAATAGCCCTGTCTCAGGGCAGAGGGGGCATAATTCATATTGTATCCCTAGTTCTTTGCATTTGGAAAGCACCTAAAGGGACTTTAAATGAATAAATGAGAGCCTGTCTTGGCATAAACATAGAACTCACATCACTGTCATCCTGTGGTCAAGGGACATGGCTCCGCGCGAGGCTGTTCTCTTCATTTGCACCCTTGGTGCCCGTGCTGAACCCTGGCTGCCCTTCTGTTCTGGCTCCTGTCCTTCAGCCTCGTGATTCATGTTTGCACATCTGTCTCGTGGGCCCCACTGGGAGCTCCTTCGGGCCTGGACCGGGCAGACTGCTCTCTGAACTTGCAGGCCTGGACGAGGTCTCTGCCCTGGGAGCGGCTTGGTAAATGTCTGCTGTGCACGGGAGGGTGCCGCACCCTGGCTTCCAGAACGGGTTTCTACCCTGACTCTGTTGCCCAAGGATCTGGATGCTTAAGCTTGTCTGAGAAATAAACTGCTTTCCTTACACAATTCAGAGAGTGGAGGGATGATGCTCACACTTGCCTGATTCTCAGTATTTTTGGGGTGCTTGTGTTTTTACAGATTCCTGGGCTTTTCTTGATTTACTGTGTCAGAATTTATAGGGGATGGATCTGAAAGGTTGATATTTAAACAGACATCGTCCGATAATTCTAATGGTCAGGAAATTGGGGAAAGAGGGAACTTACAGGGAATGGTATCTAGTAACTTGGGAGAGCTGCTTCCTCCTCAGCTCCCAAGGTCCTCATCTATAACATGCGGATATTATTGCGATTGTCATGAAGATTAGGTGAAAGAATGTGTAGGAAGTGCTTTGCAGAATACCTAGCATATACACTATATATCATTTATAGATTATTTATATTCAAAACGCATTCAATGAAATGGTTGATACTGTGTATGTCCCACATATCTTTATTGTTGGCAAGTATCTGATTTTCATGAGATTTGTAACTAATTATCATATAGGTAGTTCAAGCTTATAGAAAAATTGTAAGATACAAGTGCACAGAAATGAGAAAATCATTCTCACCTATAATAACCCAGAGATGCAGCTGCTAACATTTTGGAGCATTTCTTTATAGTCTCTGTGTATGCATAGTACATATATATTACATATGTTATATATTATTTTATATACCCATTGTAATGTACTTAATATACAATTATACATTAAATATTAAATATATGTTATATATGTATATGTGCATATGTGTATGTAATATATATTAAACATCGTATTATATATGTATATATGTATGTATAACATGTATATACTACACATATATAGTACACTACATATTTAATATATTATAAATATTATTTTATATATGTATATACACATATGTTTATTTTATATTCAGAAAGTAGGATCATATTGTACCTGTTGTTTTGGCTGCTGTATTTCCTCACTTGACAATAGATCATGACATTTTTTGTGTGTCAATAAGAGTTTGTTGACTTGGGTTTAAATACTGATTCATTCATTTAGTTGATCAATGACCTTGGGCAAGTTATTTAACCTTTCTGGGTCTCGATTTTCCCACTTGTAAAATGGGGCAATAATGGTCCTATATCACTGAGTTGCTATGCAGATTAACTAGATAATTCATAAAAAGTACGTATCGTAGCATTGGCTCAAGAGAACCCCTATCAGCCGATAGCCGCCCGCCCTGGGCACCTGGTGGGGAAGGCTGCTGAGCCCAGGGATCCCCATTTGGGAAGTGCTTCTTACTCTCTGCCCAGGCCAGTTTCACGCTCTGGGCAGTTTTCTGGGTTTTTCACAGCTCAGACTGGCTGTGCTCATTTCCCAAAAGGTGATTCTTGGTTCCCTTGGTTTAAGACCTGGACCTGTGGCTGCCCTCCCCACCTGTCTTCCCCGCTCCACCTGTGTCCTAAACCCCTCCCTCTCTCCCCCATTGCTAATGCATCGCAGTATGGACGCCCCCTGATTCTTGTTCCTGGGACGGGTAGGTCCAGTCTCAGCGTGACCTTGGAAACTCCTCTCCATTATCCAAGCACCCCTTTCAACAACTGGTTAGAATGGTGTTTGTGTGTATGTGGGGAGGACTCAGCTTGTCTTCTGCACAGACATTATCACATATGATGCCTCCGCAGGCCCATTTTACAGATGAGAAAATGGAGGCTCAGGGAGCTGATGTGACTCCCCGAAGCCTCAGAACTGGAATTCAGATACTTACCTCTCCCACAATACACGGAAAGCATCCCAAAATGAGCGAGACCCTCTGCCCTTGAGGGGCCGATGCCCAACGTTTGGATTTCCAGTTCAGCGGGGAGGACCCCTGAACAACTCATAAGTATAGTAGCCTGATAAAGAGAGGGAGCCTTGGGGTCCTACCCTGGCTCCCTGACTTAGTTAGTTCTGTGGATCTGGGCACATGACTAGTAGGCTCAGACTCCCAGCCTCAGCTGACATCATTGTATGGATTGAAAAATGAACAAACACATTCAGAGCATTTATCCCACAGCGCCAGGCACACTGCACGCATCTAGTAAACGGTGCCTGCTAGCGTGGCTGCTGTTTGTGAAAATGCTTTATCATAGCTGACAAAGATGCCCCAGCAGACATCACAGAACTGCATGCATCGTGAGCGTTTGACCCTGGGATCAAAGGGCTCCCTCATGCAGAGGATTCAAAAGAGAGAGGCAGATCTGGGAACTAACGGGCAAGGCCCTTGAGGCTCACTACTGAGTGGAAGAGTGAGCTGCAGGAAGAGGCATAGTGCATGATCCAGTTTATGTGAGAAAGCCACCCTACCCCAGACCAAGCCAGCCTGCGGTTTCTACATGTAGGTATGAGCGTGCACAGAAAAGGCTGGCAGGGTGGACTGACCTCAGTGGGCTCCCTCATCACCTCTCGGGAGAGGGGCCGGCATTACAGGGAATGCTCAGGGGGAGCTTTGGTCTTACCTGAAATGTTCCAACTTTTTTACAAGGAAATAAATACATGTATTTATTAAATAATTAAAGTAAATTGAAACAGTTATCCTTTCTGCACTTTTGGGGCTTTGGGGGTGTCCTCCACACTTTCTTTTCTGCTCACTGAAGACATGTATTGCCTTTCTGTTGTTAACGTTGCTAGTTTTTTTTAAATGTGTTTTTATTGATTTTAGAGATAGAGGAAGGGAGAGGGAGAGAGAGATAGAAACATCAATGAGAGAGAAACATCTATCGGCTGCTTCCTTCACACCCCCTACTGGGGATCGAATCCAAAATCTGGGCATGTGCCCTGACTGGGAATCGAACCAGTGACTTCCTGGTTCATAGGTTGATGCTCAACCACTGAGTCACGCCGGCCGGGCTTAACATCGCTAGTTTTTACATAACTGGCAAGAAAACACTTTTCTTTCTCATGGTACTGCATCTCTCCAGAAGCATGCGTTCAGGTCCACCTGGTTTTCAAAGCATTTGTTCATTTGTGCATGTTTGCATGTGACTTAAGATTCAAATGGTACAAAAGGATTTAAGTAAAGTCTTTCTCCCGCCTCTGTTCTTGGCCCTCCCTCTTCCCTTCCCCAGGGTGTTGGGAATCCTTCCAGAAAGTGTCTACATTGTGGAGATATATACGTGTTAACATTTCCCACGTGAATGGGAGAGTATTTATGCTTATTTATCAACATGTCTTGGAGACGGTTCTGTATTGGTGCACAGCACGCTTCCTCATCTCATGTTCTACCTGCATAGGGTTTCGGGGGGTGTGTGGGCCCCCATGTATGAGTCTCCTACTGATGGACCCTCAGAGTGTTTGCAATCTCTTGCCATTGCAAACTGAATGGTAAGAAATGTTCCCTTACCATTCACCAGCTGTTTCACCCCGTGCACCACAACAGTTTTTAAAACATGCAACACCTGACTCTTTAGTCAGGGGCACTGACCTCTTTTCCCTTAGATTGTTGAATAAAAAAGTGATAACAGCCAACACAATAGCCATTCGGTGTGAATGAATCAAAATTATACTCTTTCTTATTGTCAGATTGGCAAAAATATATATTTTTGGTGTGCTGAAGAATTTCAGTAATTAGTTTATGTGCCCTAAGGCTATGGTCCGCAAACTGCAGCTTGTGAGCCACATATGGCTCTTTGGCCCCTTGAGTGTGGCTCTTCCTAAGCCTTAGGAGTACCCTAATCCTATCTAATAATAGACAAAGATTGAAATTGACCGTACCTTCGCTACACCTCCCATTGGCTAATCAGCGATATATGCAAATTAACCACCAACAAAGATGGTGGTTAATTTGCATACATAGGCGCGAAGCGGCGGAGCGAAGATTGAAGGCAGCTCTGGCAGCTGGAGCCGCGAGAGGCTTGGAGGCGCCTCCGGCTGGAGCGAAGGCCTGGGTCCCGGGTGCCGGAGGAAAACCGGTGCCAGCAGCCAGGGGAAGGGAAGGCCTATTGCACGAATCTTTTCATGCAACAGGCCTTTAGTTAAGTTAATAACAGTGTACCTACCTATATAGTTTAAGTTTAAAAAATTTGGCTCTCAAAAGAAATTTCAATCATACTGTTGATATTTGGCTCTGTTGACTAATGCGTTTGCTGACCACTGCCCTAACGGGAAAAGGATGGAAAATCGCTGTCCCACACAGTCCTTATGCACAGGACATGGTGTCTGTAGGGTGAGTCCTGGAAGTGGACTTGTTGGGTCCAAGGACACGAGCAATGGAGATGTACATGCATGCAACCCAATGGCCCCCATGGAAGTGGCCCCAGTGCGTGTCCCCCTCCTTTAGCGTATGGAGTTGGATGGGGCTCAGGCGGGGAGGGGACCGTGGGAGATTCTTCTGTCTTCCTCGCGGCAGTGCCTCTGAGATGTGTCCTCCTGTGTCTTTGCAGAGCAAGCTGGTGAAGTACTTCAGCCGGCAGCTGTCCTGCAAAAAGAAGGTGGCCCTGCAGGAACGCAACGCCGAGCTGGACGGCTTCCCCCAGCTCCGGCACTGGTTCCGAATTGTCGACGTGCGCAAGGAAGTCCTGGAGGTGACCGGAGGTGGCCCCTGCCCCCTGCTCCTTACTGGCCAGCAGCCAGTCCCTTGGGTAACGGGGTTTTGGCTGTGCCTGACACATAGTAGGCCCTCAGTAAATATGGATTGGATGAAGGCATCAGAGACCCTCTCTGAATGGGCTGTTTCACCTCTGCCACTCATTAACTCAGTCACTTTACCTCAGAGTTTTCTGCTGTGATAGACGTATTTAATGTCTATGCTAAGTCCCATGCAGTGGCCACCAGCCACGTGTAGCTCTCGAGGACTTGAATTATGGTTAGTGCGTGTGGCTGAGGAACTGAGCTTCTAGTCATATTTAATGTTAATCCATGTGGCCAGGGACCATCGTCTTGGACACCACAGTCTCAGGGTGTTAGTTTTCTCATCTGTTAAATGGGGTGATGACTGTCTCCTCTTCTGAAGTAGCTGGCGTGTAAAATACGATGATCCCGATAAAATGTTCAGCTCCTACTTAGGCACCTACCAGCCCTCGGTTGATGTCAGCTCAGTATTGTTATTGTTGTTGCAAACTTTGGAAGCAGCAGGTTCTCCGATGGCAAAACAGAGCCAGCACATGCTGTCTGTGTCCGCCCTCAAGGAGTGGAGCGCATGCTTAAGTTCCCTAGGATGGTGGGGTTTCCTTGCCTTCTTGGATCCTGAGTCATCGCTGTTTCCAGCATCTGGGCCGAGCCTTTCTGGATGAAACCAGCTCACCTCGAATCTTTGGTGCCTGGCATTGTGCGGAGGGCTTTCCGTGCAGCATCTCAAGTGTCGAGATTGTTCAAATCCTTGCAACAACCTTTTGACGTAGTTACAACTATCACCCCATTGTGCAGAGCAGTAAACTGAGGCTCAGAGATGAAGGGACTCATTTCACTAGTGAGTGGGTGGGGTTGGCAGAGATGGAAAGCACTGTCTTTCCCCCATTCTCCGGTTGCCAGGGCCTCCCTGACCTGGGGAGGAAAGGGGCGCCTCCCTACCTGCAGGGCATGTACCATTTCGTAAGGGGCTCCCTGCTTCCTCCTTGAAGCGGCCTGGAAGATCCTCTTCCACCTTTTGTCTTTTTCAGACCTTGCCTAGATGTGATCTTGCCTGAACCCACCAGATCCAATAATCCTGGGCTAGACGCAATGCCTCCCCCCCCCCTCCACATTCCTCCACCCCCGTCTCACACATGCACACCAGACGGGGTATGAGTCGCTGTTTCTTTAATTCATTCCCAGGCTGGCAGTTTTGTGTGAATATCCTTAATGGGAACAGCCCCGTATAAGTACAAACAGTGCATTTTATTTGCATGGCCCAGTGCACTTTTCAGAAGCGTTTGGGACCATTTATTTACGCCCCCCTCCACATTCCTCCACTCCCGTGTCACACATGCACACCAGACGGGGTATGAGTCGCTGTTTCTTTAATTCATTCCCAGGCTGGCAGTTTTGTGTGAATATCCTTAATGGGAACAGCCCCATATAAGTACAAACAGTGCATTTTATTTGCATGGCCCAGTGCACTTTTCAGAAGCGTTTGGGACCATTTATTTATCAAACAGGACAAATTAGGTAGAGACAAATCTTCTAGACCAAGGGTTGAAAATGATGGCCTGAAGCTGTATCTGACGCACAGACATTTTTTTGCTTGGCTGATGTGTTCAAATTTTTTTTGAGCCAGTATTTAAAAGTTGAAAGCGTTTGCGTAAAACCCCAGATCTCTGCCTTCTCTTGAAAAATTGGAGTTGCTTACCACACTGAAATGAATTCCTGTCGGTGGCAATGAACTGAATTCTGCTGCCCATTTGGGTCCTGCAGGCTCCCAAGTTTCACAGCTTTGCTCATTTTGATTCCCCTTGCCTGCAGGTACCCAAGCTCTGGTTCTTACCTTAATCAGTGAGAATCATGAGCCCAAGGCCACCAGCCAGGGGGTGAGGACAGCTGGGTCCCAGCTCTCTGTCTGTAGCTCACATGTGTGTACCCCAAAGGGCCCCTTTCTCTGGAGGAGCTAGAAGTTAAACAGAGAAAGCTACTAGGACAGACTGTCTGGGTTCAAACTTACTGTGTGACTTTGGGCCGGTGTTCTAACTTCTCTGAATTTTAGTGTCCTAGTTATAGACTAATGATGATGATGAAAGTACCCACTTTATGTGGTCTGCCTTTTTAAGAGAAAATCCATGAAAAGCACTTAAAATAGTGCTACATTCCTTTCTATTACTATTATTATTGTTATTATTATTAATGATTTTATCCAACAGAAGTCCATCTGCTCTTTTGGCCCAGGTTTGTCAAGGCTTTCTCCATTTTTAGTATCATTACTCCTGTGATATGTGTGTGTGTGTGTGTGTCCATAAACCTCAGTGTAAATTGAATATTTTGGGAGGTAAGTTACAAGATTAAAATGCAAAAGTGTATCCTGCAGCAAAGAGGATAATTCTTTTATGTTGGGAAATATCCCTTCTAAATATGAGTCATTTTGTACTTTCAGATTCTGGTCGATCACCTTTCTTAAAGTGGGGCTTACCTGCAAGATGTTCCTGTTTGAGAAAGCCTCTAAGCCACTCAATTATTGCTCTCTCTCTCTGTCCCCTGCCCTGGCGAGTTTGATAGGCACCAGTTGGGTTTCATGGCTTTTGCATGCATCTTTTTTTTCTTTTTTGGACAGAATTTTAGTGCTATACACTTTTCCTCTTCTTGGTTGCTAGTTTAGTGTGTGTGTGTGTGTGTGTGTGTGTGTGTGTGTGTGTGTGTAGGGGGAAAATGTATGATTTTGTTGTAACACACAGATATGGCCACAAGAGGGCACACGCATGCTGTGTATTGACCTAGAATCTCCATCCTCAATTATCTGAAACTCTTATTTAAATAACAACAACAAATAACCAATGGACACAGACACCAGGGGGATGAGGGCATGAACGGGGCGGGGGAGGGGAAAATGGGGGGATGAGGACACATGTAATGCCTTAATCAATAAAAATAACAACAATAATAAATGTAAAAACATTGGATACCATTAAGTGCTATAAAATGAAGACTCTTTTTTATAGATGTGTAAATATGGAAGCTTGACAAATTTCAAGCTGTATCCATATGATAGTGTCTAGACACAGCCTTTCTGGAAAGAAGAATGGTTACTGGTGGCGGTCAAGGGTCACCTGCCTAAGACTATCAGAGAGTGGAGGACAGCCATCAGGAGACTCGGGCTGTCTGCTCTGGGTTCACCCTGAATTTGGGACAAGTCACTGCTGTAGGAGCTGAGCAGGAGGCACGGAGGGCCTCCAAAGATAAATAAATTAGAGTCTCTATCATAAGGAATTTAGAAGCTGCATGGGGACACAGACAAGTAATAAACTATACCATTTATGGAGCGCCATGTGCTAAGCACACGTGCTTCCCTGCACAGTATGTGCACTTAAGATTCCCATTTTGGGGTGAGTCAAGTGAGGCTTAGATGGGTTAAATGATTTGCTCGAGGTCATCTAGCTAATGAGTGGCATAGCTGAGAGAAAACCCAAGCCTGTCTGATGCCCAAATCAGAGACCCAACTACACCAAGTAGCCATTCACACAGTGTGGGGTGTTCAGCTAGGTACCACTAGAGGGCAGTGTGGAGGCTCAGACGTCATTCCTCCACTCTAGGCACTTGACATCTGCATACTCTTCCCTCCCTAGGAAATCACCCCGGGCCAGCTGAGCCTGGAGGACCTCTTGGAGATGACGGATGAGCAGGTGTGTGAAACCGTGGAGAAATACGGAGCCAACCAGGAGGAATGTGCCCGCCTCAATGCCTCCCTCTCCTGCCTCCGGAATGTGCACATGTCAGGTGAGCAGGCTGGACGTCTGCCACAGGGCCTCCAGGTTCCTGTGCCCGCGGTCGCAGGCCTGGACAAGACAGAATCAACTCTGGGTGGTAAATGCCGCAGGTGAGCAGAGGAGAGAGGGACCTGGGACTCGAAAGTGGTCAGCACAGCTTCTGGGAACTCAGCCCTAAAGGAGACCTTTGGAGGTTGTGGGACATTTGGTTCTGGAAAATTAGGGTCCAGGTACTGGAAGTACAAGATGTGCGTAGGAGACCAGAATCGTTTTACCTTAGACATTCTGAAGTGCCGTCCTATTTTGGGTCAACATCTACCTTCTTATTTTTTTGCATAAACAATATACATTCTTTATAAAATAACTCAGAAAACATAAAAATAATAATAACTACCCTAAGCATCACCCTCTAGGGACCTACTGTTGTCATCTTGGTATAATTTTTGGTATACTTCTTCCAGACCAATAGGTATGTGTATACTACCTTTAAGCAATAGAATTAGGATTATTTATCCATATTATTTTGAAACCTGTTGTGTTTTCTTTAAAACCTAACAAAATAACCTCTGTGACATATCAGTTTGGGATCCACATATATCGTCATATTTCTTTGATCTTTCCTATAAATTATTCAAACTCCCATCTGCCTCCATTTTTTAGCAGGACAGCATATACCATCCTCTTAAGGCCTCCTGCTTCTCTCTAGCTTTGTGATTTTTCCACAAACTCTGCGGTCTTTTCTATGTTATGGGATCAGCTCTGCAAGCACCCGCCAAAAAGTGTTATTGGTCCATCTGTGTGGTTGTTTCAGTTCCCACCACAAGGTGTCACTGTTGTACATGAGTTGGGCACAGTCAGGCAGAAAGTTATAACCTCAGATGCCCTTGCTGGATTCAACAGGCAATCTTCAACAAGTATTTATTGAGTGACTACTTTGTGCCAGTTGGGCTGAGGATATGTCAGTGAACAAAACAGAGCTTATCTGAAACAGGTCATTGGCCCAGATTCTCTCCCCTCCTCTAGCCCTGCATGCTCTTTTATATTCTTTTTTGCTAGCAGATCCTGATCAGGGCTGTGATCAGCATCAACAGAGACCATGAATTGGAGAATGACCTGTCCTTGAAGGATGCTTGTTAGCACCCTGGTCTCTACCCGCTAGATACCAGTAACATCCCTCTCCCATTCATGACAAACAGAAATGTCTCTGGGTATTTGCAAATGTTCTCAGGGGAGGGAGGTGTTGCGGTAGAATCACCCCTGGTTAAACAGCGATAAAGGTCATGTTATTCCTTACTCTAGCATAATGCTGTTGACTCACCTAACATTTGCATGGCTAAGAGTGGCCTGTCAATCATGCAATACAGACAAAACCTGCTTCAGGGTGACTTCTCTCTACCTACAGTGAGAAGCAGCTAGTAGTTAGTACGCCATTAAGAAATGGTGCCTAATTACAAGGCTGTATCATACACATCTTTGTCAATACATTTTAAGGCCTGAATACTGTTACCATTTACCCAACCACTGCTGTCATTAGACATTTAACTCTGAGTGTTACCTTTGGGCTACTCCTTTAGTGAGACTGCATAGGAGTGTGGTTCCTGCAGCAAAAAATTTACGTATTTTAAGACTTCTGGTGGACATTGCCATGTTTGCCTTCCAAAAAGTTTGTACCAATTTATACCTCTTCCTCCCATCCCCCTGCCCCCCACAGTGCATGAGAGTGAGCATGTGAGGTTAGGTTCTTCATTGCTTTTCAGAGTTCATAGCTCCTCATCAGAATGGGGCTACTGAGTGTGGCAGAGTCCTCATAGTGGAGCTGGACTGCAGTTCTGCCTGAGACAGGCCTTTCTGTCAGCCCTCTGTGGGCTGAGCAGCCACCCCTGTGACATCCTGGGCTGGGTGAGACCGTGAGAGAGCCTCTGATCTGGTGTTTTTCAAACTTTTTTGATCAAGACACATAGTAATCAAAACATTGCCCGGCCGATGTGGCTCAGTGGTTGAGTGTTGACCTACGAACCAGGAGTTGATGTTTTGATTCCCGGTCAGGGCACATGCCTGGGTTGTGGGCTCGATCCCCAGTAGGGGGTGTGCAGGAGGCAGCCAGTCAGTGATTCTCTGTCATCATTGATGTTTCTATCTCCCTCCCTTCCTCTCTCTGAAATCAATAAAAATATAAAAAAAGACACAGTAACAAATGATTTATATTGCAACCTTGTACACACACATTATACACAAACACATGAATATATACATACACAACTGAAATTAGTTTCATGAAACAGCACCAATTCTTACTATGCACAATATTTTACATTCTTTTCTATTTTATTCTATATCATTTACCAAATGCTGGAAAGGACCTGCCACTTTTATTTCACCCCTCACTATGGGTTGAGAAACACCAATCTCCTTGATCCTCCTGCCTCTATCAGCTCTTCCCAGGCAGCTGAGCTTCCCTCCACGGACCGTGTCCTGCCTCCGATGCCAGCCTGCAAGCCACTGGGTCCTTGAGAGCAGGGCCAGGTGTTGCGCTGGGCAACAAGGGCAGCTGGCAGGGAAGCGCAGCTCAGCACACAGCTCTCGGTGTCCTGACGTCACACTCTGCCTCTGTATGTGTCCGTATCACTCTCCACATGTTCATTTTAGCCTTTGGGCGGAGTGATTTCTTTTAATGGATGCCTCTCTCCCCGGTAGGGTGTAGGCTGCAGGAGGGCAGGGATCTACCTGTTTTATTTGCAGCCAGACATCCCCAGCTCAGTATCTGGCACATTGTAGGGACTCAATACAGATTTCTCTTAAAAAAACATTTTAATTGATGAGAGAGAGAGAGAGAGACAGACATCGATTGGCTGCCTCCTGCACACTCCCTATGTATGTGAAAATCACCAATGTCTTCACATACATAGTCTTTCCCACGGATTGCAAAGCACCTTGGGATTTGGCTTCTAATTGGAACCCTGCTGTTTATATTCCCCCCTCCAACCCTCAATGTCTTACAAATCTACTATTTACTTGGAATTTCCTAGATCAGGCATGGATTTCACTTCTTGGTACTCAACCCACTGCCTAGGCCAGTGATGGCGAACCTATGACACGCGTGTCAGAGGTGACAAGCGAACTCATTTTTTTGGTTGATTTTTCTTTGTTAAATGGCATTTAAATACATAAAATAAATATCAAAAATATAAATTTTTGTTTTACTATGGTTGCAAATATCAAAAAATTTCTATATGTGACACGGCACCAGAGTTAAGTTAGGGTTTTTCAAAATGCTGACACACCGAACTCAAAAGGTTCGCCATCACTGGCCTAGAATTTCCTCCCACCTGTGTCCTCCCCATGAATCCTGCTTATTCTCAAGCCCCTGCCTCAAGGCCTCTGCACTTTGTTGGATGAATGAATGAATGAATGCTTCTATTACCAACTGATCCTGCCTTAGATGGCTTGTAACTTTTTTGTCTTACTCCTTCATCTGCTTGTGACCTCCCCAAGGACAGGTGCAGTATGCTACTATTCATCCCTCTGTTCCTAGCACCTCGTCCAGGTTATATTTGTTGAAGAAAGTGCAGGAAAGCTGTACGATGTGTTTGCTACTCTTCTCCACCAGGGGGAAGCAGTGAGCCATTCTCTACTGATCCTTCTTGTCTTAAATTCTCTTCTTCCCTCAAAAATTATCGTTGGTTCCTTGAAGTTCTAAATGGTCCCATTATTTCCTGCCTTTCACCTTATCCAATATTTTATCCCAAACTAGGGAACAAACTAGTTCTTGACTCTTGCTTCTTACTATATTTTTTTCAACTCGGTCTCCCCAGCTCTCAGCTGGGGTCTCCTGCAGTGATGAAATTAGATACTTTAAATTTTAGTGTGTAGTGGGGACTCAATGCATGTTTGTTAAATGACTGAAGGGATACAGGTTGTATTGAGAAACTTATGGAGACAAAAAAGCTTTGTACCTGACCAAGAATATGTGTAATTTCTCTCTCTCGCCCTCTCCCCACCTCCCTTGCTCCCTCTTCTACTCTCCCTCTCTCCCTCTCTCCCTCTCTCCCTTTCCCTCTCCTCTCCTCTCCTCTCCTCTCCTCTCCTCTCCTCTCCTCTCCTCTCCTCTCCTCTCCTCTCCTCTCCTCTCCTCTCCTCTCCTCTCCTCTCCTCTCCTCTCCCTCTCCTCTCCTCTCCTCTCCTCTCCTCTCTGAGGATAGGGGAGACTTTATTTATAGTTGTGACTCTAATTTAGTTTTCTCCTTGGATTTTGGGGTTATCTTTATTTCCCAGTGTCCAAGATGCCCCCAAAGTAGAAAAGTTTAACCTTTTGTCTTTTAGCTTATTAGATCAGCATTAGCCTGACACCAAAGATACTTAATTATTCCATCAGCAAGCTCAAGGGACCCAAAGCCAGGGTCTCCTCACCTTCCTTATCATATCAGCTGTGGCCTGAAATAAAAAAATTCCCTCATCAAAATTTATTGAATGCCTACTATATGCCAGGCACCTTATCACTATCACCACCTTCATCACCATCACCATCACCACCTTCATCACCATCACCACCTTCATCCCCACCTTCATCACCATTACTAACATCACCATCACCACCACCATCACCATCACCACCTTCATCACCATCACCACCATCACCATCAACATCAACACCAGGGTCCTCTAGCCTTTCCCTGCCCCGTCTCGCTTTCCTCCATCTTCTTCCTGTCCTTCTTTTTCTTTTGTCTCCAAAGGACCCCCGGGTTTCAGCTTTTCTAATTCTGCTCCCTGTTTGTCTTGGACTGCTCTTCCCTCTGAGCCACTGTCTCTCTCAGCATTGCCGCTTCTTTAGAGCCCATCTCCCCTGTGCTTGGCTTGATTGTTCTCTAGGGGTAGCCTGCCTTTCCCTGGCCTGAATAAAAGCAGAACCCCAAGCAGTTTCCCAGGGCACACAGCCCCATTTCTGCACCCCACCCCCAGGTCACTACAGAGCTGAGGTCCCAGGGTGACACTGACATGGCTGCTGCAGAGCATGTTCCTGTGATTGCTTTAATAATGTATGCTCACTTGCATCTTCACTTTCCCAAGGAAAAACCCAGGTTCCAGATAATGGAAGACTTTGCTTTCCTCCTTCCTTTCCTACTCTCCTTCCCTCCCCTACATATTTTTCAAGTACCCACTATGCATCTGGCACTGTGCTGGGTGGGTTCCAGGGCTTGGGGACTTTCTCGGGGCGGAGCTTCAGAGTGGAGCTGAGACCTAAAGAAGGAGTAGTTCTGATGACAAAGGGGTGGCGGGGACATGCAAAGTGCCTAGTGGCAGGAGGGAGCCTGTGCCAGGGAGACCAGTGTGGCCAGCCCACTGGGGATGCTGGGAGAGCGGTGGGAACTGGGGTTAGATAAGTGGGCAGGGCCAGCCCTCACGGAGGATCATGGCACAGAGCTTGCATTGTAGGGCTTTGAGCAGAGGATGCCTGGCTCACTCATCCAGTTTTCAAACAAACACCAGCTGCAGAGTGGGAGGATGGCTTAGAGTGAGATGCTGGTACGTCTAAGAAGAGGCTCAGCCAGCCAGGCAAGGGGAGACAGAGAAGGCCAGGGTGCCCCTGACAGACAGGCCCCCCATCCCCCTGCCCGCACCCTGGCAACCTCCCTGGAGCTTGCTTTGTTGGCCCCTCTGGCTCCTTCTCCTGAGGGTCCAGGGAAGAACTGACAGCCAGGTGCAAACTGGGTGTGAAGTGGCTCCAGAATAGGACAGTGGCCTCGATGCTCCCCTGGTCCTTGCAGTTGGTGTTGAAGGAAGCCCACCAGAGCCCCTTCCTGTGCCCAGAACAAAGAGGAAGAGCCGCCTTGATTGCCCTATTGTTCCACTTGCCTCCAACTCTGGGAGGGCTGGGCGCTGGGGAAGAGCCACCTCCCAGAGATCCCCAGTGTCTGGTGAGTTGCAGCATCTTTGTCCCTCGTCTCCCTTCCCTGTACGTCCCCCGCTGCCCTGTTCCGTGGGTTTTCAGGAATCCCTTCCATGGATGTAGGACGGCGTTAGCATTCTCCAGTGCAAGGGACAGAGGCCTGATGCAGCCACGCTCACCCACACATGGCTCATTCATTCATTGTAAATATCGATAGCATGTCCTCTGTTTCAGTCACTGTGGGGACTGGGACTGGGGACGTGGTGATGGTTAAGGCTAACCAGCCTCCCGCTCTCATGGTCCTTGTGTTCTAGACCCAAGCTGTCCAATGGGGTGGCCTCTAGACTCATGTGGAAGTTAACCTTCTATTCATGAAAAGGAAGTGGAATTAAAAATTCACCTCGCAGGCACTAGCCCCACTTCACGTCACGCACAGCCCCTGTAGCTGGCGGCCACGCTGTCGGCACAGCGCAGTTCCAGGGCGTTCCCATCGTCAGAGCGTCCCCCTGGCAGCACTGCTCCGAGCACAGTGACAGGACGGACAGGAAATGTGCCGCGTGGCGCTGAGTCTGATGCTGAGAATTAAAATGGAGTGATGTGATGGTGACGAGGAGGCCAGCTCGGATGGGGTGGTCACAGTGGGTGTCAGAGCAGCAGGGCCAGTGGGGTAGATAGAGTGAGTTTTTTTTAAACATTCTTTTTTTAAAAAATCCTTATCTGAGGACATGTTTTTTTATTGATTTTAGAGAGGAAGGGGGGGAGAGAGAGAAAAAAATCCTTATCTGAGGACATGATTTTTATTGATTTTAGAGAGGAAGCGGGGAGAGAGAAAAAAAAACATTGATCGGTTGCTTCTAGTACGAGCCCTGACCAGGGATCAACCCTGCAACCTAGGTGTGTGCCCAGAATGGGAATCAAACTCACAACCTTTTGGTGTATGGGATGATGCTCCAACCAACTGAGCCACCTGGCCAGGGCGAGATCAGTAGATTGAGATTTAGTGCCTGGAGTTTATTGTGACCGTGGAGGCTGGCTGGGCAAGTCTGAGATCCACTGGACAGGCTGTCCAGAACTGGCTGTGTGGGGGCAGAATTCCTTTTTCTTCAGAGAAGCCTCAGTTCTGCTCTTAACGCCTTTCAATGGGTTGAGCCAGGCCCATTCAGATCACCAAGGAGAGTCTCCCTTAAAGTGGTCCAGCACTTACATGGAGCTGCTGTTGATGACTTACTATACCAAGTGGCCAGGGCTGGAAGGATGGACATGCCCAGAGAGGTTAGGTCACTTGCCAGGAGTCACACAGGTAGTACAGAGCCTGTGCTCGCACTCACGTCAGTCTCACCCAAAGCACGTGCTTTAACTTGCAGCGTCCTCCATGCCCACTTCCCTTGTCTGTTCCCTACCAGACTGTGAGCTCTTTGGGGGTGAGGACCATATCTCATTGTCTCTGGAGTGACGTCTGGGTAGTGGCCCTGGAGGCTCACGATCATTTGAGGGGGCCTGTGGTTCTTCTCTTTGGGTGAATATGTCCCATCGCCATCCCCATGGGATTCTGAAGGTGGGGTGCCTCACAGCCCGGATCTCCTGCTGACCTCACTCCTCACTTGGGAACGGCCTCCCCTCTGCAGGCACACGGAGACCTGTTGGCGCTCCCGGGCCCGTGTCAGCCCTGCCCTTGGGAACAGGCTCAGTTTAGCTTCATCATCTGATCCATTTCTTTCTTTAGCACTTTTATCTTTCCCTTCTCCGGCTGGTACTTTGTGGAGGAGAAATGAGGTGGACAGGCTTTGTAATCAGATACCGGGACAGCCTGGGTGACCGGGGCTGGCATTGTTTTTCAAGCTCTACCTTCTGAAGACCTTCTGCCTTCATTGTCACGGTTGGCGGAGGGCCTCTGTGTGTGGCAGGACTGTATTTTTGCTTTAAGCCCTAGTCTCCTTGCTTGCTAGTGTTAGGGTCACATAGCTGGTTGGCTGCAGACACTTCGATGCCTTTTCCTCCCAGTATGGATTGCCTTGGACACCATCCAACTGGGGCCTCTTCTCTTGACGGTCACCAGGAGGCGCTGCCTGATAATCTTCCTTCAGCTGAGAAGCCAAAGAATGTGCTCGAGTGCCTCAGAAAAAGCTACATGGGTGTGCAAACTGGAAGGAACCTCAGTCTAATCATCTCAACTTTCATATAAGGACACACTGAGACCCAGAGAGGAGAAAGGCATGACCCAGCTATGGCAGGGACAAGCAGGGGCTTGCTCTGTGTTACAGACACAGCATCCTGGGCAGGCGGAAACCCTAGGGGGTGGGAGGGGTGGGAGCAGCTTTAGTCTCTTTTCCTGACCAGCTTTGAGTGAGCTCACAGCATGGAGCAAGCTCAGAGCTCCTGCCTGCCTCCAGTCTGCTCAGAGAGGGTCTTGCTGCCCCTCATGGCCCTGCAGCGCTCATGTCACAGAAGCGTTGGTCTCCCTGCCACACTGAAGACCAATTAAGAGAAGAAAACGAGCTGCCAAGAAGGAACCTGCAAAGCAGGCTCCAAATAATAATGCGTGGTGTTGCAGAGAGCTGCGAAGAGGCAGCGGCTTCCTTGCCTTGGGAGGCATCGGGAAAGAGCTTGGGGCCAGATTTTGGGGTGACTCACGCTGTGTAGGACCCCCTCCCCCCAAAGCCTGTTAACAGAAAGGCTGAAAAGAGAAGCAGCAGGATTTGTTTCAGTGGAAATCAATGTTTTGCCTTTGCAATGTGCCCAGCACTGGGACACATAGATACTAAAAGGCGTGGGCCCCAGGGTCAGGGGCTGGGCTCCTGGGTCTTCATCCCTCTGGCCTGGCCCGTTAGTGGCCCAGTCAGGAAGTCATGTGAGTTCTGCGCCTGTCATGTGAGTCCTGGCTGGACCACGGGGCTGGGATGCACTTGATCCATCAGTGTCCCTTCCCCATCAGTGTCCCGGGCTTTGAAACAGGCGTCACCATGCATAACCATTTAGGAATAAGTGAAATGAGGTGTGCTCTCGCCTGTGTGGGGCTGCCTCCCCGATTGGAGCAGGACCTGACTTGGGTTCGTGGCTGGACGGAATTGGAACTCAGGCCCCAATGAATGGGCTGAATCACAGGTTTCTCTCCCTGCTCCCTGTTCTGCCACCAGCCTGCTCCCAGGAGGCAGAGCCCTCAGGAGCAGGGGGTCGCCAGGACCCGGAGCTGGGGAAGCTGGCTCTGGGATGTGTGTGGGCAGCTGAGGGTTTTGCCAGGATGTTCTTCAAGCCCCTGAGTTTGACAGAGCTGATGCCCCGTGGATGGGGGTGACGTGGGCAGTGCCACCCTTTTAGCATCTTGGAACAGAAAAAAGGTAGCAATCAATCACAGTCTTCCTTTGACCTATTCGAGAGGTTGGAGAAGTCCCCATAGTCTTTTATAAAATCACAGGATGATATTGATGCCCCCAAAGTAAGCAAGGGTCTTGAGGGGCTTCCAGGCAGGGGATGTGTAGGTTCACAGTGCAGCCCTTCCTCACTGCAGACTGGGGGCCGGAGAGCCGTGCTTAGGAGCAGTGAGCAGCGTCTGAATGCCATCAGATGTCAGCTCACCAGCTCTCGGGCCTCACGTAGGAGATGATCTTGGAGGCTCCAGTGATGGCACATAGGGCCAGCTCGGAGTTTCTCAGCCTCGGCCCTGTGACATCTGGGGCCAGACCATTCATTTGTAGGGCGCTCTCCTCTGCACTGTCAGGTGTTCAGCAGCTTCCCTGGCCTCTACCCACCAGGTGTCAGTAACATCCACCCCCCAACCCCCAGACACCCGATGTTCCCGGCTGAGAACGGTGGCCTTGGCTTATCTTCCGTGTGCCAGGCTGCGCTGATGGGCGGTGCTGAGGCTGGGAGGATGAGGAGGATAATGATGTCAGTGATGATGACAACGTAAGTAATGCTGAGGCTAGATGAAAGCCAGGGCATTTTGTGAAGACGGAGGCTCTGTTAAAGCACAGAAAACTGTAATTGAGTTGGACTCTGGCTTCTCAGGCCCAGAGCATGATTTTCCCAGGGGTCCTTCGTCACGTTTACAGGAACCAGATGAAAGCTAGGGGCCTTGCTGTGACATCCTCCCTCCAACACACGCACGCACGCACACATGCACACACACACGCGTACGCGCCTACGAGTCTCTCATACTCACATGCATAACCTCTCCCACTCTTACTCTTACTAGGGACTTCGTTAAAATTTCCATTTTGCCGGTCAACAGCTCCGATCACACTCTTCCTTGAGGAACTGCTCATAGAAGGGACAGTAGTGGAGAGAGCTCAGGGCTGGAGGCCAGATGGCCGGGTCTCTCCTCTCCTGTCTCTTCCGGCTGTGAGAGCCGATGAGCCACATGGCCCGGCGGAGCCTGGTGTCTGGGTCTGTCAAATGCCTGAGGACAGGAAGGATGGTCCATAATCCTTCCCTCAGGATTCTGTGTTTCAGGGTTGACCTTCCACGCTGGGTGAGTGAGCTCGACCCAGTCATCGCGTCCCCACTCTCATGGATGACTGTACAGTTCATACCCGGCGACCGGTAGTTAGTATTGTGTGCATCTCCATATTAACCCAGCGACACCCTTTTGTGGATTCTTTGAACGTAAGGAATTAGTGTCATCTTTGCACTTGATGGTTCTCCTGCAGGTAACACTCTTTCGTGGGCTGGCTCCTCCTGTCCTGGCCTTGGCTCAGATGCACCGTAGGAAGGGCTCCTACACAGTGTGAGTGTGGTCATCGCCTCCATTGTTACTCTTCATAGACTGGAGCACGGTGGCTGGGAGGAACTGGGCGGAGGTGGGGCGGGAGGCGGGGTCCCAGTGCAGCCAAGAGCATTCAGGGGATGCTTTCTAGAGGAAGAACAGCCGCACTGAGTTTCAGGATGTGTTTGGGCTTCTTTGCTTTCTTCTTGGGTTGATGATTTTGTTTCATTGCCCACCTGGGGTCACCTCACCTCTCCCTCCCCCTTACTTTTGAAAACAGAGCCCGGTTAGCTGTCCACAGAGGTCGTGAGAGTTAAGAGACGATGATACTTTACTATGTAGTTCACTTGTTCGTTCAGCTTTAACCAGCATTTATTAAATACCAACTGTATTCCTGGCTTTGGGTGTGAGGTACCGGCTTCATGGCCCTGGTTGAACCCTTGCATCTCTGTGAGCCATAATTTCCTGGCCTAAAAATTTGGACCATAATTGTCCCTACTTCTTGGCTCATGATGAGGATGCAATGAGATAGAATATGCAAAGCCCATGGCCTGGCATGCAGTTGCCATGGGGGCCTGGTAATGGGTGCCTTGCTGTCAGAATTACTGGGAAGTTTCCTCACCTGTCTGATCTCATTGTATGTCTCAGGCTTTTCTGCAGGATGATTTTACTTCTCTTTCAATTATACTTCATTTCCCCACACTATCTTCGGTGGGAAGGGGGTGCCCCAATTTATAGATGAAGAAAGAAGGCCAGGCACCTAAGCCACATGGTCCAGCTCTCAGGCATTGAAGAGGGACCCTGGGATGCTCCTTCCCTGCCTCTAGTGAGATGGGCCAGGATGCTGGCATGAAACCTCTCACCTGAGGCAAGAAATGGCCGGACGCTGGTGGAGAGATAGCATTAGCCAACAACTAGGACGGAAGAAGAAAGAGCTAACAAATAACCCAGACGTCTTTTCAAATGCATTTATTAGGGAGGGGGAAGAAAGCAACATGAAACACGTTCTTCACGGATGGACAGGATGTGATGCGTTCAGGGCGTGTTGGGAACAGCATCAGGACGTTTCTGGGGGGAGTATTTGGATTGTTCATGCCCCGGGAGACGGGCATGGGAGGAAGCTGGATTTTGGGACATGTCACATCTCTCTTCTTTTATAGTCAAGAAATCTATTGCTTTAATTAAATGTCCTTGGGGTTTGGTTTTTTACCTTGAACAAATTTTCTATTTTTCTTTTCCATGACGTTCAGTTAGAGAAGAATGTATCAATAGAAATGACAGTATTAGTAAATATAATAGTTTTACTAATGACAGCATTAGTAAAAATGGTAAAACAACAACAACAACAACAAAACAAACAAACAAACCAAACAGCACCACAGATCTGTATCTCAAGTTTGTGGCTAAAGTCGCATCTGTCTGTAGGAATCGTCACTAACTTGTAGCTCACTTAGGTTTTGCTCTCATGTCTGCCCTGAGGGTTTGAAGCCTGAGGTCTGAGAGAGTTTTAAGAAAATCTTTTTAATCATCCAGAAACTATTCAGGCTTTCTTAGGAGATGGCATTCCTTCCACCCTTCTCCCCTACCCCTCCCTTCTCCCCTCTCTCCTTCCCTCCCTCCCTCCCTCCCTCTGTTTTGGAGTGGCCGGCTGTCCTTAGGGCAAAATAGAGGATGACTTGCTAAGAACGAGCTTGTCTCCTTTATGCCGTTTTGAGATGTAATCAATAATCTAGTCCAGGGGTCAGCAAACTGTGTGTGGCCCACAGGCCAAATCTGTCCAGCTGACTGCTTTTTAAAATAAAATTGTTTTGGCACACAGTTATACCTACTCAGTCATGTTCCATCTATGGCTGCCTTGTGCCATAATGGCAGAGTTGAGTAGTTACAACAGAGGCCATATGGCTCATGGTTGAAATATTCACGGTCTTGTCCTTCACAGAGAAAGTTTGCAGCCTCTGTTCTCGTCCTTGGCCGTGTTCCTCTGTGTCGGCTTGTGAACAGGTCGATTGATTCACTTATTCATCCGGCGCTGAGGAAACGCTTTCTTGGCGACAAGCCCCCTGTTAGGTGTTTCTTGTCTATAAGGAATTATTGTGCTGCACTAAGGTGCAGAGGACTGTGTCTGTTGTTGTGTTAACACGAAGGAGGAAATAGCCAGTGTTTTGGAGGAGGAGTGCAGGTGTATGCTAGGGAAGCCTTCCTTCATGGAGGAGGAGAAATTTGAGATGGGTATAATATGGGAAGTTTCCAAAAGGCCGAGGGACCGTGACCCTCCAGGTATGGGAAGAGCCTGTAGTGAGGCAGGTAATTGTGGGATAAATCATGACCAGTTCAGGGAGTTGTACGTTAACCTGGAGGAGGGTTTAGGAGATGAGGCTAGTGAAATAGTTGAGGGGACATGTGGGAGCACTCTGAGGACAGGAATGGCGATTTCTCTGTTTTCATTCCACGATGATTAGCTCCAAGCCACAGCCTAGGGTCAGAGTGTGGTTGACTGGATTCATCAGACTGGGGAGGCACCCCAAGGTCACCCTATCTGTGGGAAGTTTTGGAGCTGGCCGATCTGGATCCAGATTGGCTTTTCATTTTTATACCCATCTCAAGTGTCTCCCAGGCCCTTCAGAACTACTTCATCCTTTTGGAATTTATTCCCTGCTTTCTGAGGCCAATGGGAGTGTTAGCACTAGAATTAACTAAGGCACAGTCCTGTGTTCATAGTGGAGTACAGATGGCAGTTGGGAGATTGGCCAGGAGAGAAGGACCTGCTGTCTGGTGCATTTTATAGAGTGAGAAAATCCCAGAAGGACAGCCATGTGGTCTGGATACTAGTAGCCCTTTGAGGGCCTGAGGTCAAGGCTGAGAGCTCCCAGAGTTGGCAGGATTTGGACCAGTTGACCTTGGACATTGGGCTGCCTCTGTACCTCAGGGCAGCTTGGCCACAAGGGTAGGTCCAGGTTTTTTGTTTTTTTTCATTTGTTTTGATAAAGAGGTTTAGAGATCTGTGCCTCCCCATCTGTGAAATGGGGATAATTGTCACAGTCACTTCTTAGGACTATTTTAAGAATTTAATGAATTAATAATATATAATGCCAGTGCATGGTGCACAGTAAGCACTCCATGAAATGGCTTAGTAATTAGATTATTATCCAGGGCAGCATTTTCTAAAGGATGTTGAGGGATTTTTCTTAAAAAAAAAAATCAAACGTTTCTTGCCTGTAGAGCTTCTTGGTGTAGTTAATAAGTTGCTATGCATTGATTTTACTTATTTTTTTATTTTACTTATAATGTCGTGATTCCACCTGAATTTGGCTGTGGTTTCTGTTTTCACTGAGTAGGTGTTGAGGCGGTGTCTTATGAAGCAGGCTTTGGGAAATGCTGTTTAAGGACAGAGTTGGTATTGGGGTGGTACCTGCCAAGGACTTCCTCTGTGTCAGGCACTGTACTAAACTCTGGGGACACAAGAGTGGACAAGAAACACACAGTCTTGGCCTCATGGACTTTAGTGATAGCTTCAGAGTTAACGTGAGAGTCCTGAGCTGCTCTGCTCCTCATCCATCCATCCATATAACTATCCTTTTATCCATCTACTCACCCACCTATCCATCCAAACAACCAACCAACCATCCATCCATCCATCCATCCATCCATCCATCCATCCAATTAGGAGACAGACCATTAAACAAAGAAATGGTGATTTGAGAATTTCATCAATGCTGTGAAGAAGGTAGTGAGAGAGCCATGTTAGCTGGAGTACTCAGTGAGGTCTCTCTCAGTGTTACAATCTATAAAATGGGAACAATATGAATCCCTGCTGAATTTTATCTCACCGAGTAGTTGGAAGGATAATATGAGATACTGGCTTAGCCAGGGGTTGATAAAACTGAACTGTGGAAGGCTCCTGAGAACAGAGCTATAAAAGAGAAAGCTACTTTCCACAAGGGTTAAATAAAAGGTGTAGGAAAATAGGAGCCCTAATGCTTTAATCAGATCTGTGTACATGTGTGTATTTTTTAAAAGATCTCACCAAATGCTAATACCTGCCTCTGCTAATGTCAGGCAGTGCTTCGTGGAGGTCACCCCTCAGACTTCATGTGTCTCTCGCTTGTCTTCTTCTGAATATTTTGAGTGGGGCACTTGACGCCCTCCCTAAGAAGCGGTGCATTATATAAGTATTTCTTTGTTGTTTGTTAGCCTATTAGAGTGATTTTCCCCCCTCCTTGTCTTTTAAAAATCTTCCTTTCCCTCCTTCCTGGTGCCTGGTAGCTTGACCCTGCCTTGTTTATCTAAGATAGTAAAACAGGAACAAGCTAGTGGGTGTCACTGCAGCTCTGGCTGAGGCTGCACAGCAGAATTGCCATGTTAAAGAGAATTTAAGTTCCTTAGCACTTGGGAGCATTGGGCATCTTCTCTGTGACCATTCTGGGCTTTGTCAGCTCGTGGCTAGGCAGAGGCTGAGCGAGATTAGGTCAGTTGTCCTGAGGTTAGAAGGGAGTGAGGTTCTTCTGTCCATCTGTCCGTCCGTCCATACATCCATCCATCCACCCACCCTTCATCCTTTTTCCTCCCTCCAACTCTTCCCCTTCTCTCCTTCCCTTTGCTCCATTCATCAATTCATCCATCAGTCCATGTGTCCATCCATCCACTCATTCATCCACCCACCCACTTACCCATCCACTCTTCCACCTACCCACCCACCTATCCATCCAAACATCCATCCATCCATCCACTTATCCACCCACCCACACACCTACCCACCTATCCATCTATTTTATAGGCACCAAGTCCCTTCTATGTACCAGGCACTCTGCTGAGTTCTGAAGATTTAGAAATGATGAACAAGGCCCCTGCCCTGTTGACTGAACCATCTAATTAGGAGACAGACCATTAAACAAAGAAATGGTGATTTGAGAATTTCATCAATGCTGTGAAGAAGGTAGTGAGAGAGCCATGTTAGCTGGAGTACTCAGTGAGGTCTCTCTGAGGAAGTGACATATGACCTAAGATCTGAAGAATGTCAAGGGGAGTGGATGTGACATAAAGAGTTCTCTAGATACAGGTAATGGTTGGTTCTGTGATTGAGAGAAGTAGTTCCTGCTTGGGGAACTGACTACAATTCTGTGTGGCTGGAGCCACTATTTCCATGCATCTATGCATACATCTGTGTATCTATCCATCTGTGTACTCATCCAGCATCCATGTGCACATCCATCTTGCCCCTACACACACATCTATGCACCTATGCATATATCCATGCACCCATCCATTTACCTATGCACATATCCATCCATGCATCAATGCACAATCCATGCACCCACACATTCATCCATATACCCATTCACCCATCCACACATGTATCCATCCACACACCCTTCTATTATTCATGTGCATATCCATCTAGGCACCCATGCACACATCCATGTACCCGTCTCTCCATCTGTGCACCCAACAGACATTCATTGACAACCTACAATATGACAGACACATCTGTCTTCTGTCACTTGATCTCATATACAACCACTGACCACTTCCTCCTTTAGGAAACATCTACTTATCTTGGCTATCAGGAAAGTGTACTTCCTGGTATTCCTCCTCTTCCTCTGGTCCCTATATGCCTAAAATGGAATATACAAATCTTGCCCCCAAATTGCTCTTCCACTAGATTTTTTCTTCTTAGTAAATGACAGCACTATCTCTCTAGTTATTTAAGCTGGAAATCTAGGAGTCATTCTGATTCCAGACCTATCCTCACTCCTTGCTTGCGGTATGTCCCCAGGCCATGTGAATTCTGTCTCCAAATGTATGTCAAATCTGCCCGCTTCTCACCACTAGTACCCTAGTCTTGCCTGGATGACTGCAGCGGCATCCTATCTGGTCTCCTTGCTTTTATACTTGCTCCCCTCCAAAGCTTTCTCCACTAGGAGCCAGGTTACTCTCTTAAAATCTCAAATTAAATCACATGACTCCCCTGCTTAAAACCCATCATCTACAAGGCACGGTCCACCCTGCCTACCTCAATGGCCTCATCTCATTCTATTTCTCTCTTACTCAATGTCATCCAGTCACATTGACCCCCCCGGCCCCGCCAAGTTCCTTGAATGCTTTTCTCACCTCAGGACCTTTGCATATGCTGTACCCTCTGTCTGAAGCATTCTCTCCCTTCTTCGCCCCTAGCTGACTCCTATTGAACATTTACATTCTGGCTTAAAAGTTTTTTCCTTTCTGTCCCCCAACTCAAAATAGCACCCCTCTGTTTTCTGTTGAGATACCCTGTTCTTCCTTTTTGTAGCATGAGTCGCGGTCATGAACTATATGTTTATTTCTATGCTTATTTATTAACACCTGCCTCATAACATTGGAGGCTCCTTGAGGCCAAGGACCCTCTCTGTTTTGTTCCTACCACCTCTCCCAGAGCCTGGGTATCAGTTAATATTTATTGGAGTAAAATAAAAATGTTCTCTGGGAGCTTTTATCTTATAGGGATAATGTATGTCCACATAAAGAAAATACTGAGTAGGAAGTCCTATAAAAAATAATTCAGACCATAAAAGTATCTAACATGGATTGGTTACTCTGTGCCAGGCGTTGAACTAAGTGCTTTGTATGTATTATCTCATTTAACCCTTTCAACAGCACCATGAGAAAGGTGCTATCACTGTCTCCAATTTACAGAGGAAGAGATTGAGGCACAGAGAGGGTAAGACACTTGTCCAGGGTCTCACACACACTCAATGACAGCACTGGGGTCTGGACGTAGACCTGCCGGATTCTCAAGTTCTTGCCCCTTAGTGTCAACTCCACTGGGCTTTGTCATAACAAAAGCTCAGTAACAGATTTTCAGACTTGAAAAAGGGTGATTCTGGCCTTTCCGGTGGTCTTGGTGGAGAACTTGACAGGTCTTTCACTTTGAGGCAGGAGACAGACCAGATGAACCACACCTGGGACTCCATCCAGCACTGGTGCGCCTTGAAAGGCCCTGCATTGCAGGGAGCACCTAGATGCTTCTTCACACTTTGACTGTTGCAAAGTTTTGTTGCAAATTTGAAGCCAGTCAGCAGCGGATGAGCATCTGGGTTTGGGGGGTGGGGGGTGCCCTTCTTTGCCTTTGGTGTTGGATGGTCTTGGGTAGGAATGTGACCTGGCCATCTGCCCAAAGCCTTTCTATTTCTTCCTATTCTCCTTCCCCTGGGATCTGGAGCTGGAGCCTGGTTTTCAAATTGCAAGATAACGATCTGATTTAGTGATTTATCCGATTAGCCTTAAATGTATTTATTACATGCTTAAACATATTCCAGCGAGCTCTGAAAACGAACCGCAGGACTGTCCTGGGCTGAATTTCCGGGACCCACTGGAGCAGGTTCAAGAAATGCCTAATCCACTTAGAGGAAAACAGACCCAGGCACTAATCCAATCGGCATCTACATCAGCCAGCAACCCCCTCTGACTGCCCACAGCCTCTGTGCTCCCCAAACCTTCCTCGGGAGGTTAGGAGGGGTCATGGGGGTGGTCTTCAGGGGGTCAAGGTTACCTCAAATTTAATGCTCCTCTGAATTCTCTCCACAGAACTGGTGTGGGGGGAATACCTTGCATACTCTTTATTTGTTGTTTTAAAGTAATATTTATTCCTCTTTTTGATTCTAAAATCATTTTTATTTGCAAAAATTCTGGAAAATAAAAAAATGTATAAAAACAGAAAAACCGAATCACCCATGACTGAGCCCATATTTACAGTTGGTACTGGGCTTTTTCAATATTTAAAAATGCTTTCAAAATTACCTGTGTAACTCAGCATTACATTTTAATTGTGATAATTCCCAGGCTTTTTCTCCCCCTATGCATTTTTAACAAAATAGAAACAATATCAAATTATGTAGATTCTCTTACATCCTTTTTCCTTCACTCAGTTTTTTTTCCATGTCATTGATTAGCTTTTGAAAACATCACATTTAATAGCTATATCTCATTTCTTCTTGTGGATGTGGTGAATTTGTGTAACCATTGGGCTTGGGTTATGTTGTGTTCCCATTTATTCACATGACTGCCCCACACATCTTTGAGCATCTTTGTATCATCTGGTCTTTGGATCATTTACTTTCATTCCACTTCTTTTAAAGGTGGTATACTTTTTAACAACTTCATTGAGATATAATCAACATATAATAAATTTCAAAAGGTACATAATTTGGTGAGATTTGACATGTGTACACACAGGAAACCATCATCGTGAATCAAGACAGGGGACATGTCTGTTACCCCCAAACTGCCCTCGAGTGCCTTTTTCTCATTGCACTTTAAGATGGCCTCATGTGGTCAGGGTGCTCTCTGCAACTCTGGAGCCCCTGGGAGGCCTGGGGCACAACCTAGGACACGCCCTGCACAAAGAAGATGCCTTAGTGCAGCGGTTCTCAACCTGTGGGTCGCGACCCCTTTGGCGGTCGAACGACCCTTTCACAGGGGTCGCCTAAGACCATCCTGCATATCAGATATCTACATTACGATTCATAACAGTAGCAACACAGTTATGAAGTAGCAACGAAAATAATTTTATGGTTGGGTCACAACATGAGGAACTGTATTTAAAGGGCCAGAAGGTTGAGAACCACTGCCTTAGTGGATGTTTGCTGATGAAAGAATGCGGAGTAGGCACCTATTTGCCATGGCTGCCCTCAGTGACGGGAAGCTCACTCCCAAGTAAGTCAGCACCCTTCCAGGCTGGCTTGTTCTGCGTGTTTCACCCTTGAACAATCTCAGACTGGCTTCCTAGCACGTCTCTCTCTCTGGCCTTAATTCTGCCCTCCCGACTTCTTGGGGTGCATCCTTTCCCCCTTCTTCCCGACTGCTGGTCCTTTCCCATTCATCATCTTACTGGGATTGATGCTAAGTATGTTGACCACAGTGGTGCGTGGGACACACCCAGTCCCTGGCCCCACTGAGCTCGTGGTTTGGTGGGAGGGGGTAGACATTCATAAAATTGATTTACTCCAGTGTGAGTGATGCTCTGGAGGGGAGGGGTGTAGGAGCTATGAGAGCTAATAATGGGGAGCTGACCTTCTTTGGGGGGTGCCATGGTCAGGGAAGACCTCCATGGACTGTGACATTTAATGTGGCTTTTGATTATCGGAAGATACCATCTTATGCTTCTTTTCAGTTTTGTCTTCTCTGGACCAAACCTTTTCAGTTTCCTTTGTCTGGTTCTCACTGGGCAGGCCTTCCGGAAGGCCCAGTCCCCTGGTCCTGTGACCGGAGAGCACAGAATGCCTGTCTCTGAGGACGGTATTGGCCTAATCACACAGCCAAGGACTGCATTCACTTTCCTCCTCCCGCCACAGGAAGTTTTCAGCAGGATCAAAGGCTGGCTCAGAAGTGACAATAACCACAGTAAACAACAGCACCCACGAGCATTTATCAGATGCTTCTCGGGTGGCAGGCGCTGTGCTAAGCACTTCCTGGGCACTCATTCACCCATTTCTCCCAGCGACAATATAAGCTCGCCCATAGGAGCCCACTCATTAGAGCAGGGACTTACGTAAAGGCTCTGTCCTGAGTGGTGTGTGCACCTCAGCTTACTTAATTCCCATAGCAACCTTACAAGGTAGGTGCTCTGTTACTCCCACTTTACAGATGAGGAAGTTGAGGCACAGAGAGGTTAAGCAACTTGTCCCAGGCCACAGAGCTAGAGCAGACTCTGAGTCAGTGGTGGGAGCAGCCACGCATGATCCTGCCTCTGCTGAGCTTCCTGTTCCAGGTGAGGAAATGCAGGTTTGGAGGGTAGGCCACCTCCCCAAGGTCAAATAGTGACATTGGGATTTGGCCCCATTGCTGTGCCTCCGGAAGTCTGTCTTTATCCATTGTCATCGTCCTCTGGGGTCTACTCCAGGTCTTGTGGGTGACATCAGTGCTGGCCCATAAATATGGAGGGGTTGGAAAAGGGTCATTAGTAATGAGACCCGGAGTTCAGATCTGGAGTGGGGTGCTCCTTCTTTAACGAGCAGTGAGCCTGCTGTGGGAGGGTTAACTCGTTGCCATCCAAATGTATAGCAATGATCTGGAATAAGCATCATGCCAGCCCTTTCTCTCTTTTTTGAATCATTAATTAGATCCATCTAATATCCCATGGTGTTTCGGGGAGGGTGACTGGGGGAGAAAGACATCAGGTCATTCTCTCTTAGGCCACACTCAGGGTCTAACAACGCTTACTAGAATGGTTTCAAAATTCAGATGCAAACAGACAGTAGGTCTTAAGGGATGTCTCTCTCAGCAAACTTTCTCACAGAGGGGCTCTGAAAGTCCTTGAATGGCTTCTCAAAACTTTCACGAAGAAGAGTTGCCCTTGATTGAAAGCCCAGTTCTGGATTCCTGGCATTGCAGACAGAAAATGACCCATCTGGCCATTCATTTTCCCTGAGGCCACCTTGTGCTGGGTTATGTAATGGTTCGGGGTGCAGAGTGCGGGGTGTGGAAGCCACCTCCACAGCTCTGGGTTAGAATTACTGCTCTGCCACCTACGGGCTGATGAACCACAGGCAGACTCACCACTTCTCTCTCAGCCTTGTTGCTTTATGTGCACAATGGGTGGGCATCTCTATGTCATAGGGTGTTGTGCGGATTAACTGCAGTGGTGCATCTGGAGCCCTCAGCTCAGTGCCTGGCCCCAGTGAGGGCAGCCGTTCCATTGGCCGGTTTCTGTGCAGGCATTGAGGATACAAGGGTGACTGTGCTATGGACCGATGGGGGCCTTACTCTTAAGGAGCACACAGACTGCAGGCATGTGAACTCAATCACACGACCTTCCAAAGGTCCCATGATGACTACAGCAAAGCCAGTTCACAGACACTTGTAAAGGCTGTTGTTCCAGCTACGACAAATTACTCCGAATTTGGTGTTACACCATCTTATTGTGCCAGTGAATTCTCAGGGCCAGGAACTGGGACAGGGGACTGTGGGGATTGCTTGTCTCAGCTCCACGCTGGCTGGGAGTCAGAACCATCTAAAAGCTGACCTGCCCTCCTAGTTCTGGAGGTTGAACTAGGAGGGCAGGTCAGCTTGAAACCTCAGACGTGGCCTTGCCGCGTGGCTGCCGGCATTCTGGAGGTTGAGGCCAGTGACTGACTGAAACCTCAGACGTGGCCTTGCCGCGTGGCTGAAACCTCAGACGTGGCCTTGCCGCGTGGCTGCCGGGGCTGCCACACTTCAATTTCCTAGTAGCCACATTAAGAAAGAAACAAGGCACAGGGAACATTAATTTTTCCAGCTTTATTGCGTTATAATTGACGTGGAACATTGTGTAAGTGTTAGGTGTGCGATGTGTGTAAGTGATGTGAAACGATGACCACAATAAGGTAGTAAACACACCCTTCACCTCCCATAATTACCATTTTGTTGTTCTTACGGTGAGAACATTGCAGCTCTACTCTCATGGTAACTTGTATATAGTACAGAGTCATTTCCTGTAGTCCCCATGTTGTAACATTCATCTTCCAACCGCAAGTTTATACCTTGACCTGGCAACCACCATTCTACTTTCTGTTTCTACGAGTTCAATATTTTTTAGATGCCACATATACGTGATATCATACAGTATTTGCCTTTGTCTCAGTTATTTCATTTAGCATAATGCCCTCAAGGCCCATCCATGTTGTTACAGAAGGCAGGGTTTCCTTCTTTTCTGTGGCTGAAGAATATTCCATTTTATATATTACATATATACATCCCGTCTTCTGTACCCATTCACCCACTGATGGCCATGTAGTCATATCCTTGTCTCCTGATTGTGAATAGGCTGCAGTGAACGTGGGGGTGCAGGCATTCCTTTGGCCTGGTGATTTCTTCTCCTTTGGACATACACCCAGAAGTGAGATCGCTGGATCACATGGTAGTTCTAGTTTTAATTTTTTTGTGGAACCTCCATACTGTCATCTATGATGGCTGCACCCGTTTACAGTCCCACCAACAGTGCACCAGAGTTCCCTTTTCTCCAGTCTTGCCAGCGTTTGTTATCTCTTGTCCTTTTTTTAAAAAAATAATATTTATTCTGACATACATATTTTGGATATTAACTCCTTATCAGATATATGGTTTGCTACTATTTTCTCCCATTCTGTAGGTTGCCTTTTCATAGTGTTGGTTGGAGCTATTCCCTGTTTTCTTCTAGTAGTTTTATGGCTTCAGGTCTTATGTTTAAAACCTTAATTTATTTTGAGTTAGTTTTTGTGAGTGGTATAGGATAGGAATCCAATGTCATTTTTTTTGCATGTGGACGTCCACTTTGCAGCACCAATTATTGAAGAGATATCCTTTCCTCATTGACAATCCTGGCTTCCTTGTCAAATATTAGCTGGCTGTATATGTGTGGGTTTATTCCTGAGATCTCAATCTGTTCCAATGGTTTATGTGTCTGTTTTTATGCTAGTGCCATACTGTTTTGATTACTATGCCTTTGTAATCGTTTGAAATCAGGGTTGTCCCGGGGCAGAATGGGCTGTTCTTTGTGCTGTACAGGGCATGGCAGGGCCAGCAGGGCAGAAGTCACCCTGACCAGATTTGGGCTCCATAAAAGAACTTCCTGTTAGCCAGGTCTGCCCTCCGTGTAATGGATTTCTGAAGTACCTGTCACTGAGAAGGTGTGAGTATGATGGCTGCACCCGTTTACAGTCCCACCAACAGTGCACCAGAGTTCCCTTTTCTCCAGTCTTGCCAGCGTTTGTTATCTCTTGTCCTTTTTTTAAAAAAATAATATTATTCTGACATACATATTTTGGATATTAACTCCTTATCAGATATATGGTTTGCTACTATTTTCTCCCATTCTGTAGGTTGCCTTTTCATAGTGTTGGTTGGAGCTATTCCCTGTTTTCTTCTAGTAGTTTTATGGCTTCAGGTCTTATGTTTAAAACCTTAATTTATTTTGAGTTAGTTTTTGTGAGTGGTATAGGATAGGAATCCAATGTCATTTTTTTTGCATGTGGACGTCCACTTTGCAGCACCAATTATTGAAGAGATATCCTTTCCTCATTGACAATCCTGGCTTCCTTGTCAAATATTAGCTGGCTGTATATGTGTGGGTTTATTCCTGAGATCTCAATCTGTTCCAATGGTTTATGTGTCTGTTTTTATGCTAGTGCCATACTGTTTTGATTACTATGCCTTTGTAATCGTTTGAAATCAGGGTTGTCCCAGGGCAGAATGGGCTGTTCTTTGTGCTGTACAGGGCATGGCAGGGCCAGCAGGGCAGAAGTCACCCTGACCAGATTTGGGCTCCATAAAAGAACTTCCTGTTAGCTAGGTCTGCCCTCCGTGTAATGGATTTCTGAAGTACCTGTCACTGAGAAGGTGTGAGCTGGGCCCTGACTTTGTGGGCAAGCAGGAGAAAAATCTCTCTTTACTTGTGGGTTCCATGAAGACCCATCGATTTACCAAGTTTGATATTCTCTTAAAACACATCACAGCACATTTTAATTTTGATTTAATTTTGTTTTGTTTCACAACATTATTTTCATTTATTCATCTGTTTAGCTTTGCAATTTATAAGCTCATTAACTTTACTCGTTTTTTTTTTTAAATTTCTATTTTCCCTTTTCTAAAAGCATCCAAAAATAGTACCCCCCAAAACAAATAAACAAAAGGCAAAGACTGGCCGCAGGTCTGGTTACGCACAGTTTAACCATTTCCATATTGCATGAGCTGTCTCTCATTTCCTCTGCATAGTATCTGGGAGTGTGAAGTGAGGGTTAAAACATCCTGGTTCTGCCCTAACCGGTTTGGCTCAGTGGATAGAGCGTCAGCCTGCGGACTGAAAGGTCCCAGGTTCGATTCCGGTCAAGGGCATGTACCTTGGTTGTGGGCACATCCCCAGTAGGAGGTGTGCAGGAGGCAGCTGATCAATGTTTCTCTCTCATCGATGTTTCTAACTCTCTATCCCTCTCCCTTCCTCTCTGTAAAAAATGAATAAAATATATTTAAAAAAACAAAACAGAACAACAACAAAAAAAACGTCCTGGTTCAATTGCCAGTCAGTATCATCTTTAAAACTGACAGAGGACTTACTTAATATTAAAACAGCATTTGATGGAGATACTGCAGCGACAGGAGTCATAGAGTCATAGCAGGTGAATTGCATGGACTGGTTACTTGACCAACCGTAGTTAGGCAGAAACCCAGACCGGCTTGCAAGGTTCCACCGCCAGCAGCTCCCTGGTGGTCAGACCTTGAGGGGTAGTGGTTTTGTCCAAGGCTTGGACTGGACTCTCCTTCCTCCCAGTTGGGAGCTGTGTCAAGAAAGCTACAGTAATTGGACCTCAGAAGCGCCCCACATCCTCCAACCTTGAATTTCCCTCTTTCTTCCTCGTCACTTAAATCACCTTATGCTTTCTGAATCACTGAGTTGATTAGGGTCAAACCATGCTATCCTCCTCCAGAGACTTAGTCCTCCCATCCCGTCTGCTCCCCATCGCTGGCACCCCATTCACCCCCCATTCATTCAGCAAATGTTTATTGAGCCCCTGTTAGCTGGGCTCGGTGTGAGGGATGAAGTAGAGAGTAAGGTGGGCAGGGCCCCTGTGCCTGAGGAGCTTAAGTCCCAGGCCAGCGGTAAGTTTTATGAGCAGCCAGCAAGCAGGACAGAGGAAGAGTGAGTGATGATATTCAGGTGAGGGGATAATTTTAGGTTAGGTGGCCAGGGATGTGCTTTCTGAGAAGGTCTCAGTGTTTCCACCCTTCCCCAGAGATGTCTGGCATTTTTGGTTGTCACAATGGGGGGAAGGGAGAGCTCCTGGCATTGTGTGAATATAGGTAACAAGAGATTATGAATGTTCGCCATTATCTGGGAGCTCTTGCAGGCAGAGCACAGTTAATCACCTTCCGAATGGGACAGACCATAAATATTGTAGGAGCTCAGAGGGGGAGATGTCACCCCTGATTGGAGGGGGCCATGAAGGTTTAATAAAGACACCTGTGGGGCAGATACTAAAAGAGTGGATTTCAGGCGTTGTTGTTTTTGTTTGTTTATCTCCTTATTTATTACCGGTCTCTACCTACAGAAGTGGAAGCTCTTTGGGTGCAGAGATCATAACTATCCACTGCCACATCCTCAGTCCCTCAAATTGTGCCTGGCACAGAGTAGGTTCTCAATAAAAATATGTTGAATAAAGAATTCAATATATATAGGGATTTTTCAAATGCATTTAATAGGTTAGGGTCCCCACACACAGAGAAATTATTCCTTGATCAATGTATTAAATTCAATGAGTACAGTTTTCTTTCTTGCAGGACTTGTCAGAGCCTTTAACTTAAAAATTGGCTTGGAGAATCTCTGAAAGAGGGAGCTAATCCAAATTTATTAGAGCACAAGGTCCCTCTTTCCCGCAGCACCTCTTCATGCATGTGGAGCTGTGTTACTTGATGGAGCCCAGTTTGTGGCATATTCTAAAGTAATGGTGTTTTGTGTGTGCACCTTCTATTCCTCTTTCCATTTCTTACATGCCACACTCAAGCCTTGCCTCTGAGGTTTTTAGGTGGTGGGGGGACACCCTGGAGGTCAGGTAGGATTTAGAAGTAAGTTTCTAAAATACAGTGCAGCCTCAGTTTCCCGAGAGGCCCAGGAATCGTCTGCTTCCTTTCCTCCTCGCTTTGTTTCTGGAGCGGGGAGTCGGGTGAGAGTGCCATTGTCTCCCCCACCAGCTCCCCTCCCTGTCAGGTCTCATCAGGGCCTGGCAGCTTCCCTGGGCACCACCGATCCCCCACCATGAAAAGGAAGTGTCACAGCCGCTGGGGCTGAGTGGAACAGGTTGGTGTGACGTGCCCTCTTTACCCACGGTCCCTCTGTCACGGATCCTGACAGGAGGGGGAGCTGGGGGAGGCGGGTGACTGGTGTGGGAGGGACGGCCCCCTCTAGGAAGCGAAAGGCCTATTTCCGAGGTCCAGCCAGTCTTTAAGCCTCTACAGGGATTAATGTGAGTTTTGATTCACAGAACACTTGAGTCTGAATGTGATTTGAAAGGAATGAAGTTCTGCCCCACTGGCGTGGCTCAGTGGTTGAGCGTCGACCTATGAACCAGGAGGTCACAGTTCGATTCCCTGTCAGGGCACATGCCTGGGTTGTGGGCTTGGTTCCCAGTGGGGGACGTGCAGGAGGCAGCTGATCAATGATTCTCTCTCATCATTGATGTTTCTACCCCTCTCTGAAATCAATAAGAACATATATTTTTTTAAAAAGGAATGAGGTTCTGATACATGCTACAACATGGGTGAACCTCGAAAGAAGCCAGACACAAAAGGCAACACACTGTATGACCCCAGTTCTGTGAACTGCCTGGAACTGATAAACCCATAGAGTCAGCAGATTGGTGGATGCTGGGGGTTGGGGGAGGAGGTAATGGGGAGTGACTGACTCGTGGGTACAGGGTCTCTTCTGGGGGTGATGTTAATGTTTGACCCTAGATTGAGCCAAACTTAAAATGAAGGAAGTTCTGCCCGGCCAGTGTGGCTCAGTGGTTGAGTGTCTACCCCTGAACCAGGAGGTTCATGGTTGCACAACATTGTGAATGCAGATACCACTGAAGTGTACACGTTAAAATGGTTAATTTTGTGATATGTAAATTTCATCTCACTTTTAAAAAAGAGATCCTTAGCCTGACTGTTAACTTAACAGATCCCTGGAGGAGTTTTGGCAGCTGGTGCAGACTGGAACAGGGAGTCTCACCCAGGCTGCAGTTAGAGTCACTGGGAGCTTGTAAACCCCTGGCTGCCTGGGCTCCATGTGCAGAGCCGATCTCGTGGTTCTGGGGTGGGCTCCGGGCATTGGGAAGGGGGGGTTGGAAACTGTGGCAGGTGAGCAGCCAGAGCCAGAGCAAGCGTCCCCTGAATCCCACTCTTCCATCCTGGGTTGTCTTCATACCATGTCCCTCCCAAGTCTTGACCGACAGGAGGACATTCAAATGGTGCCTCCCACACTTCAATGTGCACATGAATCAGTGGGGAGCATGTTACACTGAAGATTGGGGTTCAGCAGGTCCTGAAAGGGGTGTGAGAATCTGCCTTTCTAACCAGATCCAGGAGGAGGCTAACGCTGCTATGCCAGGGACCACTCTCAGCTAGGTCTGAGATGCAAATAAATCAACACGGTTAACATTCAGGTCCGGAGACTTTTAAAAGAGCATCTAGCACAAGGCAGTTATTCAGTCTCATGCTCTGTTTATGCCCTCTGGTCATTTGCGGTCATTTAATCTGACTCCAGTTCTGTGAAGCAGGTATTTCGATTGTGCCTGTTTTACAGATGAGGAAACTGAGACTCAGAGGCAGGAGGGCTGGAGTCAATATTCTCAACCCCCACCCTTCACTGCCCGAGAAGTGTGTCTCACTTCCGATCTCTGTGTCTTGGCCAAGATGGTTCGGAGATGTCCCAGGTGATATTCAGAGTCCGAATTCAGCAGAGCTGAGCTGCTCTCTGACAAGGCGTGTCTGGGTATTGGAATGTAATAAGCAGGTCCCCCACATGAAGAGCTCTGGGGGTGACTTCAGGGGGCCTTCCCGTCTGCTTCCGATGGGCTGACAGCACAGTGATTGGGATGAAGATGACCAACTCCTGGTTTGCCTGGGGCTTTCCTAGTTTTAGCAAAGAAAGTCCCAGGTCCCTGGAGACGCCCTGGTCCTTGGCAGACGGGGTTGATTGGCCCCTACTTATCCGAGTCCAGTTCCTTCACGACTTCCGAGGACCACAGGTTGGCGGTGGCCAGTGGGCCCGATGTCTGGCGATGCCCCTCCTGTGGCTGTTCCCACCTGCGGCGTGTCTTGGTCAGTAACCGTGGCCTTTTCCACAGTGTGCCTGGGGACACCCTGGGACTGTTCTGTGCTGAGAAGCTTAGCATTTTCAGAAGAGCTCGTGGAAGGATGCAGTTTTGATTTCAGTCCTCATTAAGGACCCGGAAACATGGAAAGACAAAATATTTTTAAATAGTTGAGGGATCTCATGATTTACTGCAGGAAACACATTATCTTGAAGGCTGGTTCCTTAATGGGCTGGTTGGAGAGCTTTCTTTCTCTGTCTCGAGGAGGTGACGATAGTAAAAGCAGCATAATAACAGTACTACAGAAACCGCAGCAGCAAAGATGACTGTGATGATGACTCTGGCTGCCATTTACGGAGCACATGTCCAGAGTCTCCTAATGGACCGTAAACATGCTGACAAATGGCATGGTAGCAAGCAGGCCCAGCCAACTTTTTCTTAAAGGACCAGACAGTGAATATTTCAGGCTTCTGAAGACCATATGGTTTCTGCTATAACTACTCAACTCAGCCTTTCTAGGGTGTCATCAGCCGGACAACAATCTGTAAGCGAATGAGCATGGCTGCTTTCCAGGTCAATCATATTTACAGAAATAGGTGGGCTGTGCTTCGCTGACCCCTGATGTAAGAGAATGGTCTTCGGGAGTCACACTTGGGTTCCAGACCCAGCTCTGCCACTTTCTAGCAGTGACCTTCAGCATGTGTCACCTTGACCTCTCAGAGCCCCAGTGTGCTCATCTGTACAGTGGGGACAAGGATGTGCCCAATCTCACCGGTGTGTAGTGAGGATTAAATGCATGTCTGGAGCCCCTGCATCATAGCCAGTGCTTAGTAAATGTTAACTTCTTTCTGCAGGCTCCCCAGCATGGGGCGAGGGTGCATGAGGCATCCTGGTCCCTCTTTCAGACACTGGCATAAAAGCGATGTATGTTGTCCAAACCCTCTTGTCAGTGGCCTGCAAGCTCACTGTCCCGGCCCTGGAAGGAACGCAGTGTTCCTCCCCCAGGTGTTCCCGAATGAGGGAGCGGCTGATGCCCTTCTCCCTCTTTGTTTCAAGCCCCATAAATCACTCTGACAGGGCTTGTTGTTACTTAACTCTGCACATTGTTTTGGCAGCTGCTGGTAGAGGGGCAGGGGCGGGGCATTGTTTTGTCCGGAATTGCTTCAGGAATGGAAATGTTTTTTGTATGAATTAATATTCATCAAATAGATCAGGTAAATATCCAGTAGTGACAATGCCTGGGACATTTATCAATTCCGGCTTCAGAATGCAATTATTATTCAGATGGCACTGAGTCCCAGTAATGAAGCCTGTCTGAGGAATCCCATTTTTCTCAGGTCCAGGTTGGTGTGGGGGGGGGTGAGGATTCATTTTTCACTTTTATATGAAGAACTAGAGGCCTGGTGCACAGATTTGTGCACCAGTGGGGTCCCTCAGCCTGGCCTGTGCCCTCTCACAATCTGGAACCCCTCGGGGGATGTCAGACTGCTGGTTTCGGCCCGATCCTGCGAGGCATGTAGTAGTGTGCCAAGCAGCAGGTGGCCAGAGAGGAGCCCGAGCCCGGGCCGGGCACCGCTCCTGGTCATCCCAGCCCCGCTGTGCCTGTTGCTGCCACTGCTCGGTAGCACTGCTGCGGAAGCAGGAGAGGCTTGTGGCGGTCAGCTGAGCAGCGCTCCTGCTGTGGGAGCACACTGACCACCCGGGGGCAGCTCCTGAGTTGAGCGTATGTGCCCTGGTGGTCAGTGCATGTCATAGCGACTGGTCAAACGGTCGAACGGTCACTTAGGGTTTTATATATATAGATGGCACCCTCTGTCAGAGTTGGGGATGGAAGTCAAGATAGAACTTTCTTCTGAGCCTGAAACTTGGATGAGGAGTTTGGCAGATCCTGGTTCCAAAGATGCAATGGGCTTCTGGGTGTTTCTGGGAAAGAGTTGGGGTAGGAAACAGAAGGGGATGGACCATGATTGGCCCCTCCCCACACCTGCTCTGTCCTGGGTGCCATGCTAAGAGATCATTCTACTCCTTCAGTCACCCTCACACAAACTCAGGGCATCGGTTCTATTATTATTACTTTATGTTCATTTTATCTGTCTATTTTAATACATTTTTTATTGTTGATAGTATTACAGCTCTCTCTCATTTCCCTACCCCCTTTACTCCCCTCTTCTTAGCCCCTCTCCTCCCCCCCCCCAAGTCTTCACTACCCGATTGCCCATGTCCATGGATCATGCATATAAATATATAAGCTCTTTGGTTTATCTCTTCTCTTCCCCCCAACCCCACATTGAGGTATGTCAGTCTGTTCATGCTTCTATGCTTTGGATCTTATTTTGTTGGTCAATTGATTTGTTCATTAGATTCCACAAATAAGTGAGATCATGGATATTTGCCTTTCTCAGATTGGTTTATTTCATTAGCATAATATTTCCCAGGTCCATCCATGCTGTCCTAAAGGGTAAGAGATCCCTCTTTTTTTTACAGCTGCATAAATGTCCCACAGCTTTTTTATCCATTCATCTACTAATGGGCACCTGGGCTGTTTCCAAATCTTAGCTATTGTAAATAATGCTGCTATGAACATAGGGGTACATATATTCTTTCTGATTGGTGTTTTGGGGTTTTTAGGATATATTCCCAGAAGTTTAGGATCAAACCCAAGTTCCATTTTTAATTTCTTGAGGACACTCATTATGTCCACTTTATAGATGAGAAACTTGAAGCTCAGAGAGAAGAGTAGGCAGAATAATGCCCCTCCTCCCACCCTCCATGTCCACATCCTAATCCTTGGAACCTGTGACTATGTCACCTTATATGGCAACAGGGATTTTGCAGATGTGACTCAGTGAAAGGTCTGGAGAGGGGGACATGATCCTGGATTATCCAGGGGGCCCGATATCATCACAAAGTCTCTTATAAGAGGAAGAGGAAGGCACAGGGTCAGAGTCAGAGAGAGGGATTTGAAGGTGCTCCTCGGCTGGACCTGGAGATGCAGGAAGGAGCTGGGAGCCACAAGGAATGTGGGTGGCCTTGAGCAGCTGGAAAAGCAAGGAAACAGATTGTCCCCTAGGGCCACCACTGTGGTGATGCGTGATTTTAGCCCAGGAAGACTCTTCTGTCCAGGACTCTGAGGCACTAAATGGCTATTGCAAACACTGCTGCTGTGAGCACCTATGCCAGGAGATGCTTGAGCCCATTTTCGGTTTTTGGCGAGCATCTGTAGGAGTGAAACTGCGGAGTCGTGAGCTGATTCTGTGTTTAACTTTCCGTGGAGCTATCATCCAGTCTTGGTGTCATGATTTCTTTCACTGTTTCCCAGGATGCACTGGGGAGCAGGGCTGCTGTGGCTGTACTCTCTGTAGTGTCCCCAGCGTGTGATTCTGAACCTGACACACAGTAGGCACTTAGGAAATACTGGTCGAATGAGTGAGCAGTGAATCGAGTGACTTTAGGCTGATCTCCCTGCTCCGGGTGAATCCTGGGGACTGCGGAGGCTTCACAGCAGGGCTGCGACTCCGTGGGAGCTCTCATCACCATGTTCCTGGCACATGGTGAGAAACTGTTCATCCTCGCACCTGTGCTGGCACTAGGTCCTGTCGGCTCCACTTCCAGCCTAGGAAACCGAGGCTTGGGGGAGTGAAGGGCACGTGCCTTGTAAGCGGCAGGGCTGGGGTTTGAATCCAGGTCTGTTTGACTCCAAAGACCATGCTCTTCCCCAACACAGTGGTATTCTCATGGGTAGAAAGGACACTCTCAGGAATGTAACACGGGTCACGAAGTGTACCGGGCGGTTTACATCCGTTCCATTTCGTCCAAAGTGATAAACCTGATGGTGATGGTGCTGAGGACAATGACTTGGTGCTTACTACCAGGATATGCCTGACACGGTGCCAAGCGATTTCATTACACTGTCTCATTTAGTCCTTAGCCACCATGTTACCTGGCAGATATGATTCTCCCCAATTTACAGACAGGTAAGTTGAGGCTCACATAGTCCCTTGCTCACAAATGCCCAACTAGTAAGAGGCAGAACTGGTGCTGAAACGCAGGCTTCTGGCCCTAGCCTCCAGGCATGCTGACCTCACACTCTCCTGTGGGCAAGCTGGCGCAGCCTCCTTCCTGCACCTGGGGGCAGATGCCATTCTCTGGGCACCAGAGGCATCTGTGAAGAGTCCGAATTGCTCCCAGAGCATCACATGTAGGGACAGTCGAAACCTCGTCGTGTTCTCCTGGTGTGCCAGCCTGTTCCTTTTGGCAGGGGATCTTCCTGTGAAAGGTGACATCGTTTTCCAGAGTGGCTGTCTCGAGGAGGCAGGGTGGGGTGATGGCTCTAGAAGGATGACAGTGCTGATATCCGAAAAAGATAGAGGTTTTTGAACCTTATGCCTGTAGTCCCTGGAGTGTAAGGGGTAGAAACAAGCTTCCCGGGTGCGTTCAAAGGCAAGGGACAGAGTCTCCTGCGGCTGAGGAATGATGAATGGGTGTCCCTTGCTGATGCAAATCAGGACGACATGTCTGGGGGCCATCTCTCTGCTAACAGAAGGAAGCATGACACCTGCTTGGAATGGGGGATGCGGGGATACCTGTTAGCCTGCAGGGCTCTGAGGCTGTGGGAGTGGCCCCTTCCATCCCTGTCCCCGAGGAGCTGCCTCCTGACAAGAACCGTCCATACAATGTCACCATCATCCTCTGGCGATGATGAGAATGAAGGAGGAGCCGTCAACCCCCACCCACCCCTCCCTGATTGAAGCCCTTCCTATCCCACCTTATTTATTTTTGTTAATCCTCACCTGAGGATATTTTTTAAATTTCTTTTCAGAGAGAGTGAGAGGGAGAGACAGAAAGAGAGAGAGCGAGAGCGAGAGAGAGTGAGACATCAATGTGAGAGAGACACATTGACTGGTTGCTACCAGCTGCCTCCTGCATGCTCCCCAACCAGGGGTGAGGAGGGAATCCGCAACCCAGGTATGTGCCTTTGACCAGGAGTGGAACCAGAGAGACCCTTCAGTGCACAGACCGATGCTCTAACCATTGAACACACTGGCCAGGGCTTTCCATCCTATCTAAAGTGACCATGGTGTGCGTGCGTGTGGTGTTGTGAGTGTTGTGAGTGTGCACGCACCTGATGCAACCCAACATTTGCTGTGGCGCCTTCACTTCTAAGACACCCGGTTATTTTTAGGGATGATGCGCTCAACATAAAAATAACTGGTTATTTTTACAATTGGGTGCATCAGTCACATTCTGACATATTCCAGCTCTGGAGAAGTAGTGGCCAAACAGCATCCAAAAACAAGCAAAGGGAGCAGAGTGAGTCAGACAGGGGGACAAAGCCCCAGGATCTGGGGCCAAGGGGCTGGGACAGGCTGCTCATCTGATTAAAGTGGCCGAGATTCCTAATAACAGCAGCCTTGGTGGAGGTTGTGCTGAGCCAGGCCCAGTGCCGAGCACTCTCCACGCAGGGTCCCATTTGCCCTGCAAGGATCTCTGGGATGGGTGCTTCCACAGTCCGCTTGGCAGTGTTCTGTGCATATGGGGTACGGATGGTAGGTGCCTGTCAAGGTGCTGCACGGAGTGTCACTGGCTCTGTGCAGGGCCTCTTCTCCTCCTTGTGTCTTAGCGAGGGAGCGTCAGGTCCTGCCCCTTTGATAAGCTGCACATATCTATACAGGGGCCACTTACTGCGACACCGAGCTGTGCAACTTATTGTTTGGGGTTGGAGAGAAGCGTTGAGAGAGATCTGGAAAAGGTGATTCTGGTCCATAGAGAAACAGGGAACAGTTTATTAGGGAGACACAACGTTGCATCACAGTACAGGCACCTGGGAGGTGTAGTGGGACAGACTGCGATGGGGGTCTTGACCATTTATTTATTTGTTTGTTTGTTTGAGAGCCGGGGTTTGGGGAATGTAGGGACGTGCTCAACTCTGAGATCCCTTGGTCGAGCTTCAAGCAGAAAGATCGCTGTCTATTCTCAATCTCTTCCCAAGACTTCTCTTTCCCAGTTTCATCCTATAGAGAGGGTCTGCCTTGTGAAGTTGGTGAACTACTGGGACATTGTTCTTTAAAATGGCTCCTTTCACAGAGGTGATTACAAAGCTGACAGATGTTTCAAGAATCTTCTGCCATCGCTTCTCCTCATTGCACATGTCTCGGCAGGTAGTTGTCCAAACCTTTCCATGAAGCTCTGGGGGGATCGCACTCTTCCTCACTAGTCTGCTCTGGTGACGTCTAGTAGTTCTGCTCACCGGAAAGCTCCTGCTGTGCCTGCCCATGTGGTTTGCATACCCTTCCCTTCCTAATCGATCTTTGCACTTTACTTTGACTAATGAACTGATCGCTTGGCTTCCTTTCTCTCATTCATTCATTTCTTCGTTCGTTCCAACATCTTTGGATGCCCACTGCGTGCCAGGCATCTCTCTACGTGTGCTACAGAGCCCAGGCTGGACAAGACCAATGTGATCCACACAGACCTTGCAGTCGATAGGGAGGGGAGGAGAGCAACAATAAATGGAGAAAACCAGGTGCATACACATTTTAACTTGTGCTCCATGGGAAGGCAGTGACGGAGAATAACAAGCAGTGAGGACCAACCCAGGTAAGCTGGTTAGGGAAGGATGCTGGATGATCGAGCCCAGAGCTGATGTACATAATGAAAGCCCATTTATTTTAGTTTCCTAATTTTATTTGCTATTTTATATCATTACAGTCAGCCTTAGTATAGAGACTCGATGGCGGGGGGCGGTGGGGAGGCTGGGTTTTCACACTGAGCTCCGTATGAAGACGTGGGCATTGTGGTTGGTGTTCAGGAAGACTGCGCGTCTCATGTGGTTGGAACACTTCTCTCCTTGGGGAAAAGCAATCCACCAGACATTGTTTCCTTTTTAAATCTCAGAGCAAGTGGAGCAAAGGTAATGCTATCGTTCATTAAGAGCCTACTTTGGTCTGCGTTTCACTCTTCTTCCTTTTCAGCGGTTCTCAACCTGTGGGTCATGACCCCTTTGGGGGTCGAACAACCCTTTCACAGGGGTCGCCTAAGACCATCCTGCATATCAGATATTTATATTACGATTCATAACAGTAGCAACATTACAGTTATGAAGTAGCAATGAAAATAATTTTATGGTTGGGGGTCACCACAACATGAGAAACTGTATTAAAGGGTCGCGGCATTAGGAAGGTTGAGAACCACTGCTTTACATTATGGGTGTCCTAAAGCATGACGGTGGTTTGGGAGTATCTCCTGGGCATTTGGAATATTTGTTGCGGGATTCTGGGTCTCCTTTGGAGAATATTGATTTTTGCTTGTTCGTTTGGATTTTTGAAGCCACCAATCTGGTTAGGTCAGACTGCACATCCGTCTTGCCTTCTGTGGGAGGCGGTCCCGGGCCAGATCATTTTTCACAATTTTCTGTGTGCTGCTTTGGGTTTGTTCAAAGCCAGTGTATCATGGCACACACAGAATTAGGGACCCCCTTCTCCAGCTCTTTTCTTTAGGGGGTATTTTCCCCATTCTCTGGTCCCCTCTTCTGTTCTTCCGGCCCAAAAGATGGGGGCGGGGGGTTTCAATTGGAGTTTAGCTTTTCTGTCCCACTGCACAGTCTGAATGACTGATCCTGTCCTTGGGGTGAAATGGTGAGAGAAAGGACAGAAAAAAACCCGTGGATTCCCCTCACATGGTCCACATAACATTGGCCTCATCCCTAAGCGATGGGTGGGTTTTCTCTTGGGACCCTTGCTGCCTGGATGGAGTGCAGTGCTGGTGGGAATGTAGAATGGCTCAGCCACAGTGGGAAACAGTTTGGTGGTTTCTCAGAAGGTTAAACATGAATGAATATGTGGTCCAGCAAGTCTACTTCTAGGTATACACCCCAAAGAATCGAAAAACAGTTGTTCAAACAAATACTTGTATGCAAATGTTCTTAATAGCCAAAAGGTGGGAACAACCTAAATGTCTATGAGCTGATGAATGGATACACAACATGTGATCTAACCACATCACGGAATATTACTCAGCCAAGGGACGAGATTCTGATCCAGGATGTAACATGGATGAACCTTGAAAACACTTTGCAAGGTGAAAGAAGCCAACCAGCCAGCCGGCGTGGCTCAGTGGTTGAACATCAATCCATGAACCAAGAGGTCCCTGTTCAAATCCCAGTCAGGGCACATGCCTGGATTGAGGGCTCAATCCCCAGTGGGGGGCATGTGGGAGGCAGCTGATGGATGTCTCTCTCTCATAGATGTTTCTTTCTATCCTTCTCCCTCCCTCCCTCTCTAAAATAAGTAAAAACATATTTTTTTAAAGAAGCCATCACGAAAGAGCACACATTGTGTGATTCCACTTGTATGAAGTATTCAGAGTAGGTGAATCCATAGAGACGGGCAACAGGTTAGTGGTTGCTGGGAGAAAGAGGGAATGAGGAATGACTGCTTGGTAGGTGTGGTCTTTTCTTTGGGGATTGATGAAAATATTTTGAAATTGATAGAGACAGCATTATAAACGTACTAAATGCCACTGAATTCAGCACTTTAAAATGGTTAACGTGGATTTCATCTCAATAAAAAATAAATTAGAAAAAAAAGAGCTTTGTTAAAACAGAAAAGCTACCTACCCTAAAGTTAGTGACTAAAGGTTAATCGGGCCAGATCTCGTGGTGGGGAGTAAAATCGCAAATGCCTTGTAGGCAGGACCTGGGAAGGATTACCAGGTCAGAACCCATGGTCTCTGCCCCATCCCATCTCCCAGGTGACTGACCTGCAAAGGCTGGGGTCAGTACACTTGTTTAGTTCGACTTGGGGACATTCTGAGGGAGGGACAGTGCCCAGAGGGACCCAGGGTTTGGCTGGATGCCGAGCTCATTCATGAGGTCTTAGGTTAAGATTCTGGACAATGTTGAATTGCTTTGACAACTGTGTGTTTTTCATCTGTCCATACTTACTTCTTTTTGCAATCATACACACTAGAAACTTGAAAATTCTTCCTGGATTTCAGATCTTACCCTTGCAAGGATTATGGCTGAAACCAGTGTCCTATTTGACTTTTGGAGGGTCAGAGCGTTGTTTCTGGTGGTGATCTGAAGGTCTGTGGGAAAGAGTTCAGACTTTCCAGGGCTTTTGAGGGAGATGGGGGCTCCCGAGAGAGCCGTGGTGGTGAGGGGTACACGCCTGGATTGTAAGCCGCACTCTTACCTGCTGTGTGATCGTGGGCAGTTCAGTGTCTTAGGTCATCCTTTGTTTCCTCCACTGTAAAATGGAGACAATAGCAGAGTTTTCTTCATAGGGTCTCAGGAGGACAATGGAAAGTGATGCATGTAAAATACTTAGAAGACTATCTGGTACATAGTAAATGCTCAATAAACAGTAACTATTATTTGTGTGAATAATAATTGTTCTTACTATGATTTTTTTGCATAACCAGTGACTCTACTAGTATTTAAACATTTTCAAACAGCATCCAAAAGTTCCATTTCTTGCTACAAAATTATGAGGATTAAAATAAAAACTTACTTTTTTTGTTTCATCAGTAACTTCAGTCTAGTATATTCAACCAACATCTAATTCTCTCTGGAAAGCTTGGAGGATTAAACTAACAAGGGCTTTGAAATATTCACGGAAGTTGCAAGCAGTGGCGATTCTGAACAGTAGTCTCTTTGCCAATCCTGCCTTTGAAGGGCTAAAGCGCATGTGCATCCAAGGCTGGCTCTGAAATTCTGACGAATTCTGAGTCATGCATTGGCCTGTTTATAGCATTTTAATGGGAAGGGATGAAGAAGTTAGACACTTGCCTAGACTTTTTGAAATCATTTCCTTCCTTGAAAATGTCTTTTATTTCTTAGTCCCTTCCTAGAGAATATCAAAAGAAAACCCCCTGCATCTTGAAATGTCTTTCATCAATCCCCAGACCTTTCACACCTTAAAATCTATTCCCTTCTCCCCGCCCAGCTCAAGACTTGAAATAAAATGGTTTTGCAGAAATGGATGACAAGATAGCAAGGGTTGCGATTAATAACCCTCCAAACACCTTGGTACACACCTCCCCTATTTAAAATGAAAAATTACCCTTTTCCCCAAGACTCTATTAAAAAGGGGATCAAAAGCAGCAGGGAAGAGTTGATATAATGCAGTCCATCCGCAGCAGCCTTCGGAGGGAGGAGTGGAGGCCCCGCCAGCGGAGCAGCTGGCAGTGGGACGATGATGAGGCTCTTTGCCTCTTCATCCCCAAACTTCTCATTTTGAAATGGAGGCATGGAGAGGTGAGGATTTGATGGTGATGGGAACTGGGCGGGGTAAAGCCTTTCTTCCTCTCTGTTCATCGGGGCAAGTTAATTTGAAACAACTTCAGGACGGGGATACTTGGGGGCAACTCGGTGCTTCCTTGAATCTAGTGGAGGTGTGTGTGTGTGTGTGTGTGTGAACAACTGTAGGCGAAGGGGGGGCAGTGGGCCCAGCTTACCTATAGGTGACTACCCTGGAAGAGGTTTTAGCCAAGTCCTATCACTTATTCACACTCATTTATAAAATGAATCAATAGCACCTACTTTACAGGGCAGGTAAGGTAAGCAAAGTGAATGGCTGGGGAGCAAATTGGATGAGTCCCAGGCACCCAGAATAGATGTCTCCAGCGACCTCAATCACCTGCCTACTTGCCTGCATCATCGTGCTGGTCCAGGCTCTGAGCTGACGGCTTCACTCACTTTATCTCATTGTGTGCTCCTTACTTCACTCTGATATTTGCTCAGATGCCCACTGTCACTTCCTCATTCTCTGCTGACTGAAGGGACTCCCCAGCATTGTTTTGTGTGTGTGTGTGTGTGTTCCAAGCCCTGCTTTCTTTCCCATTATTGCACTTATTGTCACTGACAATCACAGATAATGTATTGTACATGGCATCTTATAGATAATATTAGAGGCCCGGTGCACGAAATTCGTGCATGGGTAGGGTCCCTAGTGGCTGCCAGCTGCTGGCCAGGGCCTTCCTTCATTCCATGCCGCCCCCTGGTGGTCAGCGCACGTCATAGTGAGCAATCGAACTCCTGGTCGGTCAAACTCCCGAGGGGACACTTTGCATATTAGGCTTTTATATATATAGATTTTATCTGTGTCATTTATTTGTTTATCCCCTTTTCTCCCCTGTTACTCCACAAAGTATGCAAGCTCTGCAAGGACAGCGACTTGGGTCTTTTTCATTCATTGCTCTGTCCCGGTTCCTAGAATAATGCCTGGTACCTGAGAGGTGTTCACATGTCTATGAAACACTTGGATGAGTGAGTGGATACATTGCACCCTCCAAAGGAGCCATGATCATTCTCATTTTACAGACCTCAAAACTGAGGCTCAGAGAGGTCAAGTAACTTGCCCAAAGCCACAGAACTGTCATTGTTGGAGCCAGAGTTCTAAGCCAGATTTCTCTGAGTTCCTATCACACATTCTTCCATTTCACCCAGGGAGGGCAAGAGATAGAGTTAGTGACAATGTCCTAGTTGCTTCTTTGTGGCCTTGGAATGCAGTGTATTATGAAGATAACTTAAAAAATATTTTTACTTTCTTAAACAGGTTTTACGTATGTTAATTGGACAATAAGCTTGTATTCCTTGAGCAAATACAGTGTAGTGTGCATATGCTATCACATGTGTAGTGTGTATACAGTGTAATGTGCACATATGCATAAGTACAGAGAGTGTAACACACCTGTTTTGTTCTCTGCTTCTTTGTTACAACTCAGGCGGCAACCTTTCCAAACAAGACTGGACCATCCAGTGGCCCACCACGGAGACGGGGAAGGAGAACAGCCCAGTGTGTGCCCCAGAGCCGACGCCATGGATCCGCACCCACCTCTCCCAGAGCCCCAGGGTGCAGTCCAAGTGCGCCCAGCTCTACTGTCACGCCAGCCCCACCCCTGGGGCCCCTGTGTATACCCAAGTGGACAGGCTCACCGTGGACACCTACCCGGGCCTCTGCCCGCCACCGCCCCTGGAATCAGGCCACCGTTCCCTGCCCCCGTCGCCCCGGCAGCGGCATGCAGTCCGCACCCCGCCACGCACCCCCAATATCGTCACCACCGTGACCCCGCCAGGCACGCCACCCATGAGGAGGAAGAACAAGCTGAAGCCCCCAGGGACCCCACCGCCCTCCTCCCGGAAGCTGATCCACTTGCTCCCGGGGTTCACGGCCCTGCATCGGAGCAAGTCCCACGAATTCCAGCTGGGCCACCGCGTGGACGAGGCCCACACACCCAAGTGAGTGCATGGTGGGTGCCCTGGGGCAGCTGAGCCCGGGGCTGTGAGAGGCGGGTGGTGGAGGGCTGCCTGCCTTGAGGCCCAGGACCTGCCCAACTCAGGGAAGCCTGAACAGACTTATGTTTCCCTCCTCCAGTTGAATGAAAGATCCATGAGAAAATAGAGTGGAATTTTCCAGAAATGACCCTTCTGAATACTATTACTGTCCTAAAGTAGGGGTCTGCAAACTAGTTTGGGGGTCAGATATGAATCTCTGGCCACAAAGTCAGGTTCATATGTATTGTCCCTGGCTGCTCCCCCACCATGATGGCGGTGTTGAGTATGGCCCGCAAAGCCATAGATACTGACCACGGGGTCCTTGCTGGGGAAGTTTGCCAACTTCTGGGGGGTCTACCTTAGAGTTACCCCTAGAAATAGGATGTGAATGTCACAGGCAATACAATGTTTTCTAGTGGCCACATTCAAAAGAGTGAAAATAAACAAGGGCTAGGCATTTCCAAAATATGTGTTATGTAGCCCATTATATCAAAATGTTGTCACTGCAGTGTAGAGTCCGGAGGCATTTTGCTGTCTTTTTTCCCACCATATGTTCGAAATCCAGTGTATATTTTATGCTTCCTGCTGACCTCGATTTGGATTGCCATCCTTTCAAGTGTGGAATGGCCACACGGGCGAGGGGCTATTGTCCAGGTCAGCCCTTGGCCCACCCTGTGCAAGGGACATGCTTAGTGTTGTAACTAAGATGCATGTCCTGGCCTGCTCAGCTTCCTTGTCAAAATGTTAGTTGACCATACACATATGTGGGTTTATTTCTGGGCTCTTGATTCTCTTCCATTGGTCTGTGTGTCTGTCTTCATGCCAGGACCACACTTTAAACATCAGCCTTTCTTTGGACCCCTGTGGGATTTATTGGGCTGAATTGCCCACTTCCTCCTGGTCTGCCAAATCGATTGGGCTGACCTTCAGTGTTTCTTGAAATTGTGTATCAAGATTCAGGTTAAGTTCAACTTTGCCCATCAGAGTTCTTCTGTTCAGTTTAGCAAGCTCTACACTTCCTCAAGGAAGGTCCTCCCCGGGCACACCTCCCAAGGCTGCCAAGCTTCGTGGCAAGGAGCCAGCAGAGGAGAGCGGTGGAGTGGTCAGTTTGGTGGTGTGGACGATGCCATGTGACTACTTGGCCTGGGACCACGCCACCATATCCACAGGGACACGAGGGCACCTGAACGTTAGATGTTAAAAAAGATGCAAGATAGAGTCAGTGGTGCCTGGACTGTGTGGGCCGGGGGAGCAGGGCTGGAGAGGGATTCTAACCAGGGAGATGAATGAAGGGCTTATAGAGAGACATTAGTTGAGTTGAGTTCTAATAAGTAGACTGATAACAACAGCCAGCATTTACATCCTGGTTCTGCCAGGAAGTAGCCTTGTGACCTTTGACTTAATCTCTCCACGGCTTAGCTTTCTCATCTGTGAACCAAAGGGGTTGGAATACATTCGTGCTTTTAAATCTGTGATCATGGCTCATTCATGGATGGCGCCATCATTTTAGTGGGCTGTGACCAGCACTCCAAAAAGGAAATGGCCTTGCCTCGCCTGGGTCCTATTGGGATGCATTGCCTGCGGCTGCAAGACCTTCCATGACGCCTCCTTTATGGGCTTTGCTTCCTTCCCTGCCTCACCTCTCCACGTTGTCATGCTTCCCGGGACCACCTCCCAAATATACAACTTGCACCCCAAAACCTCTCCCAGGGTCTGGTTTTGGAGGAACCCAATTAATATGATTGCATTCACCTCTATACATAGCTGTGTGCACACATTTTTACTAAATTAAAAGATTTGTTGGTGGAGCCCCAGCCGGGTTGCTCAGTTGGTTGGAGCATCCACCAAAAAGGTGGTGGGTTTGATTCCCAGTCAGGGCTCATACCTAGGTTTCGGGTTCCGTCCCCGGTTGGGGCACATACAGGAGGAAACCAATCGGTGTTTCCCTACATGGACCAGGCACTGGGATACAGAAAGGAGTGTGGAGGCAAATCCCCTGGTCAGTGTGAAAGGCACCAGTGTAAAGAAAGATGTCAAGTTTACACATTTGATCACATTTTGGAATAGTCAAGGGTTTCTTTTCCTCTGAGCAGAAGGGAACGGTGTCAAGGAGAGAAGTAAGTGACATTGGGTGCCATTGCAATGGGATCTCGTGGATGTGTTTGAGTAGGCTGGGCAGAGAGGATGGGGAGAAACTCCAATACCCAGTCTGACCTGATTCAAATGACCGAAGGCAGGCTTGGCACGTCTGGCACATCTAAGGCCGGCCATTCCTCCTTCTGTTCCAAAGGAACAACCTGTGGGTCGCGACCCCTTTGGCGGTCAAACGACCCTTTCACAGGGGTCGCCTAAGACCATCCTGCATATCAGATATTTATATTACGATTCATAACAGTAGCAACATGACAGTTATGAAGTAGCAACAAAAATAATTTTATGGTTGGGTCACAACATGAGGAACTGTATTTAAAGGGCCAGAAGGTTGAGAACCATTGGTCTAGGGCAGTGGTCGGCAAACTCATTAGTCAACAGAGCCAAATATAAACAGTACTTCTTCAAAATAGACTCGCCCAGGCTGAAAACCGACTTCTGCGCATGGGCCACGAAGTTTCAATCGCACTGTAGGTGCGCCCGCATGTGGTATTTTGTGGAAGAGCCGCACTCAAGGGGCCAAAGAGCCACATGTGGCTCGTGTGTCCCATAGATTTTGGATTGTTGTGCTTTTATTGTCATTAGTTTCCAGGGTGTTTTTAATTTCTTCTTTGATCTCACTGGTAACCCAATCATTATTTAGTACAGGGGTCCTCAAACTACGGCTCGCGGGGCACATGCAAATACAAATATTGTATTTGTTCCCGTTTTGTTTTTTTTTACTTCAAAATAAGATATGTGCAGTGTGCATAGGAATTTGTTCATAGTTTTTTTTTTTAAACTAGTCCGGCCCTCCAACGGTCTGAGGGACAGTGAACTGGCCCCCTGTTTAAAAAGTTTGAGGACCCCTGCTCTGGGGAAATTCAGCAGCCACCTGGCCACATGCTGTTTCTTCTCTATGACGATAAATCAGAGGCATATTTCTTATCTCCCCCCCACCCCACTGGCAGGCGCCAGCCTTCTGGGAGTCAGTGTCACTTGGTTGCCAGATTAAATGCCCGAAATCTATTCGCTATAGAGGGTGGTGCCACTTCTGGAAAAGACAAAGAGAAGGCACTGTTCTCTGTCTTGATTTTTGACTTATTTGATAGAATTTGAAACCAACTTCTTAGTGTGATAAATGGGGAGATAGAAACATTCCTCCCAGGGCCAACCTCTCCACTGTGCATTGGCTCCTGACAGTGGCTTGAGTCATCGGGGGCAGCTGCCCAGCACTTTGATTTAAGATAATGGGGACCGGGATGAGGGCATGATATCAGCATGGGGTGGAGCAGTCACACGGAGACGGGCAGTACGTGAGGCCTTTGAAAGCCAAGACAGAGGACAGGAACAAGGTTGGGGACAGCTGAGACCCCAGAAATGCCTCCAGAAACTGGAGGCCGAGATGAGCAAACTATTCAAAGCCAAGTGTGTGGCCTCAGCATGCCAGGCGTAAGATAGCCACAAGACAGTAGCCACGAAACAGTCATGATTGATTGTTGTTAAATAGGGCACCTCTAGGGTCGCCACTGGGGCAGGGGCGGGTCCTGGGCCCACCCAGAATGAAACCGGGCCCCACCTGGCTCTCTGTACCACATTATGCCTGATGGAAGGATTTGATGGTTGAGTCTGTCTCATTCATTCATTCATCATACATTTTTACCAAGTCCTACAGGGATTCTCTGGTGGGCAAATGACCGGCTTCCCAGGAGTTTACAACAGAGAAGGAAAGAATGCTAAGTCAGGAGATTAGAACAGTAAGGTGTGCGGAGCAGGACAAGGAGGGGTCTACCTTGGAAGCATCAATAAGATTGCGAGTTCGAGTCCGAGTCCCAATTTGGGAGAGTCTGAGCCCTGCCTGTCCTCTCTTCTCCCCTGCGTTTGGTCTGGGAGCAGTTACTCCTCCAGGACATATTTGAGGCTCCTTTGTTCGCTGGGCGGCTCATTCTTGGGCCTTCCCTGCTCTCTGTCTGTCCCAGAGACACAATGCTGCTGTGCACACTCCCCCGTGAGGCGTTAGCTGCCTGAAGGAGTTGTGCTCTGTTTAGTGGTTTTATTAGGCTCTGCAGTCCAGCAGCAAAAAAACACTCGATGGCTTGTTCGTTCATTCTGCAAACTTGCTTTTTAGTGCTTTGACGAGCAGGGTCTGTGTGAGGGGCCTGGAGTTCAGGGTGTAGAGGAATCAGGCTGAAAACATCAGTTAACTAGTATAACTCAGTGGGGAAAGGCCTGCAGCAGAGAAAGTAAGGCTAGGGCTGCAGGAGCCCGATGAGGATCACGTAAAACATCCCAGGGAGCCGGGGACAGCTTCCTGGAGGACCCGTCCTCTAAGACGGGCCAGAAAACGTGTCCTGTAAGAAACCAGGGAGTAAATAGCACTGGGGCCTGCCATCCTGCCGCCTCTCTTGCATCCACCCAACCCTGAGGTTGTAAGTGAAACCAGCCATAAGGGATATGCAAATGAATGGGCACAGTGGTCTTCCAATACAGCCTTTAAAAATATTTTTATTGATTTTTAGAGAGAAAGGAAGGGAGGAGAGAGAGAGAAACATTGATGGATTGGCTGCCTCCTACACACCCTTACCAGAGATCAAGCCCTGAACCCCGGCATGTGCCCTGACCTGGAATTGAACCAGCAACCTTTCGGTGCATGGGACAGTGCCCAACCAACTGCGCCACACTGGCCAGGCTCCTCCTGGAAATCTTTATTTATAGAAACAAGTGGGCTGATTCGGCCTTTGGGCCGCTGTAGTTTGCCAGCACTGGACCTAAGAAGGGACCTGCAGTGGGTGGTGTTGGCGGGTGAAGAGAGGGAAGAGCAGGCAGCAGGAGAACAGCAGGCTGGGCGCTGAACATGGCCGTGGGCTCGACTCGGAGCCTGAGCGCATTTGTGGAGTGGTGAGGGGTGCAGAGGAGGAGCTGCTGGGCAGTTTGGAGTTTATCCTGAGGACAGGGGGCCTCAGGAAGGGCTCTCTCCTGGAGAGGTGTGACCTGTCACGTGTCATTTTGCCGATGCGATGCATTTTGGCCTCAAGGCCTCAGTCCAGTTGCTCTGAGCCCTTTTGTTCCTGTTTTCTATTAATTAATTCTTCCAAGTATGCAGTGCTGCCTCCCAGGACGCAGGAGAGTGTGGCTCCGGCGACCCAGCAAGCAGAAGTCAGTGGGGGCTCTGCCGTCTGCGCTGGCGGGAAGGATGGCACCTCCCAGGGCTGCTCCTTCCCCTGCCTGCGTCACCTCCCATGGCCTCCTGACCTACAGCTGGTGGGGGAGGGCCTGTGGGGCTCGGCAATTTAACTTGAGTGTGGCCCGGGGCTGTCTGGTGGCTGCTGAGAGCTCTCCAGCTCACCTCCCTCCCCCTCCTGCTCCCCTCAGGCTGGAGGCATTTATCAACCTGAACGAATAGAGGAAGAATAAAACTAGTAACAGCTCTCCAGGCCCTTCCACCATGGCCTGGTTCCCAGGAGAGGTAAGGGGAGCAGGCGAGATGAATCTTCTAGGTGCCTTATGGTTTTCAGGAAGTAGTCACCGGGCAGGCGTATCTTCCAGCCCTGCTCGGGTCTCAGGGTCACACTTTGTACATTGGAGAGATGACCTTTCAGGGGCGGGCTGCTGCCGCAGGCCCAGGGGGAGAAGATGCCTGCGCACCAACCTGGGCTTTAACCACTGAGCGGGCGGCAAGCAGCCGGGTGGATGGGGACCTGTGTCGGGATGTCACCTGAGGTTGGCACCAGCTTGGATTTCACTTCCCAAGATGTTGAGACTTAACATTTTGTTTTCAGTGAATATGACGGGGGACTATCTAAGAAACATGTTCTTTGCCCAGGGAAGGTACAGACTCCTTTCCTTACACCCTCTGTTTTGTAGAACTTGAGAATTTGAGGACTGTACTATGAGGACTTGAGAATTTCCCCATCTTTGAAAGGAGAGCTTTTTGGACAGCAACTCAGCCCTGGGAGGCAGCTAGGAGGGCTTTGTCCTTGTCCTTGTTCTGATGGCTAAATTGAGAGAGGCTCTCAGTTAAATTGGCTATGGTTTTCCTCACATCAAACTGACCCTCCACTCCTTTCCAACTCTGCCTCCATATTTCTGTTTCCATACTGTGGTGAAATGAATAACAATGGTGGAAACAGCCAACATTTATCGAGTCCTTACCATGCTACGGGCATGGTACCAAACATTTTACATGTAGTATCAACTTCTACAACTCACTAAGTAGCTGGTATCACCATCTCTCTGTTGTAGTGAAGAAACCAAGTAGGATTACATCTTCCCAAATCCGGCCCACCACCTGTTTTTGTAAATAAAGTTTTATTGGAACAGTGACACTCGCTCATGGACTGTCTATTGTTGTCCTTGCAATCGAGACTATGCTTGGTAGATCCTAAAGGATTCACTACCTGGCCCTTTCAGAAAATGCCTGAGGAATCCTGTCCTTAGCTGATCGGTGGCAAATGTGATACAGATCTGACCCAGTGGCAGGACTTATGACTATGTACCCCAGGATGTCTCTGTGGTTGTTGTGCCTGTCACTTGTGCATCCAGCAGGTTTTGAGTCCCTACTGTGTTTCTGGGTTGTGAATTCTTTGAGGGTAGGAATGCTATCTTATACTTCTCTGTCCATTGTGTGCTTAACAGCTCTGGGTACATAGTTGAAGGCTCAGTGAATGTTTGCTGGAGGAATGAGTGAGTGAGTGAATGAATGAATGAATGAATGATTCTCCACCTCAGCATTAGAAACCACCTTTCCCCCCCCTCCACCCCCAGGCTGTCAGTCTAGTTCTCTCTCTATTACAGAGTGAACATGAAAGAAGCTACACAGGGAGGACCCATGCCCAGGTACACTTGTGTAGAGCAGGAATAGTGACAAGAGACAGTGTCCCTGCTGAAGACCTGCCGGGCAGGGTCATGTGGAAGCACCTGGCTGGTGCCAGGGGAAGCGTTCCTTACTGTGCTTTTGGACAAATCTCTTAGAATTGTCCTCTCTCAGAATTCAGATTGTGAACATCACAACACACACTGTATGCAAGCAGTGTTTACCCCTGGCAGGCGCAGCCCTGAATGTGAATGTGTGGGGCCCCTTCCTGGAGCTGCTGCAAGAGGTCTGCAGGCGAGGGGGGCTCTTCCACTTGCTCAGCTGAGTCCCAGGGACCGGCAGAGCAGCACCACCCTCCTTCAAGGGCTGTCGTGAAGACGATGTCTCCAGTAGGGAACTTCTTTGTGAGCAAGGAATATAATTCATGTGAAATGTAAAGTTGCCAACTCAACATCAAGGCGTTGCCTGCATTTCACAAAAGGAAGCCAGCATTTATTGAGCAACAGTTCCTTGCATACCTGCATCTCAGCACCAGTTAGCATTTTTCCCACTTGGAAATGAAGGAAGCAGTCTTGACCTCTGTTCCAATTTCTATAGGAACGTATGCACAGGTGACCCAGAGCGCCTCATTTGGATATACCAATACAGACGTCAAAGGGTACTTACTATTAATTAATATGGCCGAGCTTAACGAAAAACTAAGAAGAGAGAAGACACGGGATAAACAATGCAAGAAATCACACAGGTTTATTTACCAGAGAGCTGATGGCTTTCAGTCCTTGGCAGGCCACCCGGAGACACTCGCTGACAGAGACACACGGAGGTCGTTGAAATACGCAGCTGCAAATGCTCGGTCTCTTGACACGAAGAGAGGCCTCAACAGTCTGGGCTCAGAGGCAGAGCAGAAACGGCAGTTTCCAGGGGGAAGGAGAACGTCCTGTCTGTGGAGGGCAGACAAACGTCTGACTGCTGCTGTGAGAGTCCTTCTTTTATGCCCCATGGGTGGGCTTCTTCAGTGTCTCATATCAGTGTGCTCAGGTGGCCTTCTGGGATTATCAGGATACACACGCAGGGGGTTACAAGGTACTTATCAGGGTCTCACACACACACACAAATTAAGTTCCTCTTCTAAGTAAAGTTTAAAATTCACTCTAAAAAATATGAAATTTGATTATACTATCTTATACTAACTAAACTTATTACTACAACAACTTCTGAACTCTGGACTGCCTGGTGCCAAAGCTAAAGATTTTGGCCCCTCCCCACATTTGCTGTGACCCCTTTGTTTTGGTTTGGCTGTGGGGGAGGGCAGTAGATGACTTGGCCTCAGGCCCCTACTTCCTACCTGCGACCTCGTGTGTCTGCAGCTGGCTGGGCTAGGGACCCAGCATCGCATGAGCTGAGAGCTGGGTGCTGTCTGGACCACGCTCCGAGTGTTTCGCGGCCCTGGGGGGCCTTGCGTTGCTCACCAGGCACTGCGTTCTGAGTTTTTCTCAGTTATCCATTTAGGTTTTTAAGAATATTCCCGAAGTGTGGGAGGCGAGTGGCTCGCAGGGAGCCAGAGGACCTCTCAGAAGTTAATGTTCCGTCCCGGGTTATAATGGACAGCAGCTGGGATGTCTGCCTGGGCCAATTTGCTGCGAGCAGCTCTGCACTTGGCCTGCAGTGAAGAATTAGTGAGTTTACTTAACCATGGTGAGTGCAGGTGTAGCAAAATGACAGAGCTTGCTGCAGGTGGGACAAAGTGGGTCTTCTTCTCACAATGACCCCTTTGCCTGCTCCCTCCTTTTTCCTCATCTGCCTCTTGTCATTGTGAGCAGGTCACATGCTTCCCAACTGTCCTCTCTCTTCCCTTTAGCCTCTTTATTGGCAGTTTTTAAAAGCCAGTATTAACTTAATACAATATAAAACATAGGTTTTAAATTCATTGAATTTTGATAAACATATATCCCCAGGTACCCACAACCCCAATCAAGATATAAAACATCGTTCTGGCTGGTATGGATCAGTGGTTAGAGTGTTGGCCCACCCACCAAAGGGTTGTAGGTTCAACCCGCCCAGTTGGGGCAACTGCTGGAGGCAGCCAATCGATGTGTCTCTCTCACATCAATGTTTCTCTCTCTCTTTCTCTCCCTCTCCTCTTCCTCTTTTCCACTCAAAAAAAAAAAATCAATGGAAAAAATATCCTTAGGCAAGAATTAACAAAGAAAAGAAAAAAAAAGGTAGAGAACATTTCTCATTTACTCTGGAAAATTCCCTCATGCCTCCTTTCCAATCATATCCGCCTCCTTGAAGGCAACCACAATTCTGATTTTTATCCCATAGCTTAGGCCTCTTATGGAACATCCTGTATATGGAATCATGCATTATACGCACTTGTGATTGGCTTATTTCACTTAACACGATGTTTTTGAGATTAATCCATGTTGTGTGGATTAGTGGTTCATTCTTTTGTATTACTTTGTTACTATGTGTTACTGATATTGCATTGTGTGACTACACAGTAGTTTGTTTATTCCTTCCTTACTGTATTCATTTCTTAGGACTGCTACAACAAAGTACCTCAAACGTGGTAGCTTAAAACCATAGAAATGTATTCTCTCATGTTCTGGAGGCTAGAAGTCCAAAATCAAGGTGTTGACTGGGCCTTGCTTTCTCAGGATAGAGGAGAATTCTTTCTTGCCTTTCCTAGCTTCTGGGGACTCGGAGCAGTCCTTGGTGTTTTGGGCTCGTAGCCGCATCATTCCAGTCCCTGCCTCTGTCTACACTGGGCCTTCTTCCCTCTGCATGTCCTCTCCTCTTCTTGTGAGGACCCCAGCCACTAGAGTTAGAGCCCACTCTAATCCATTATGACCTTAGCTTAACTTGATCACATCTGCAAAGACCCTGTTTCTAAATAAGGCCACATTCACAAGTACTAGGGTTAGGGCTCACTACACGTCCATTGATGGGCATTTTAGAGTGTTTCCAGTTTGGGGATCTTGGGATGAAATCTGCTATGAACATTCCATACAGGGCTTTATGTACTTATTTTTTATCTACAAATGTTTTCCTTTCTCTTGGGTAAATACCTAGCAGTAGAATTCCTAAGTCATAGCATATTAGCTTACCTTTATTATTTTTAAAAAATATATTTTTATTGATTTTAGAGAGAAAGAGAGAGGGAGAGAGAGATAGAAACATCGATGATGAGAGAGAATCATTGATTGGCTACCTCCTGCATGCCCCACACTGGGGATCGAGTCGGCAACCCTGACATGTGCCCTGACTGGAATCAAACCATGACCTTCTGGTTCATAGGTGGACACTCAATCACTGAGCCATACCGGCCAGGTTATTTGTTTACCTTTATAATAAATCATTATACTGTTTTCCAGAGTGGTAGTACATGTCACATCCCCACCAGCAATGTGTGAGAAGTCAGTGGTTGTCAGCATGGAGCTGTTTTGTCCCCAGGGGACATTTGACAACGTCCGGAGACATGTTTTTGGTTGTCATAATTTGGGGGGAGGGGGTACAGGAGAGTGCTGCTAGCATCTATCACCAGGGTAGAGACCAAGGATGCCGACAAAACATTCTACAGTGTATGCAGCAGCCCCCTCCCACCCCCAGGAAAGAGTTATCCAGCCCAAAATATGAGGAGTGCCAGGGTTGAGGACCCCTGCTCTGCATCCTTGTCATCGCTTGATATTGTCAGACTTCTAACGTTATTTATTCTAGTAGGTATGAAGTGGTACCGTGTTTTATATTAATTTGCATTATTTAATTAATCATTGCATTTCCCTGAGGACTAAAGATGTTGAACATCCTTTTGTGGATTTACTGGCCATTTTCTCTCTCTCTCTCTCTCTCTCTCTCTCTCAATTATCTGTTCAAGTCTTTTGCCTAATTTTTAATTGGATTGCTTATCTTCTTATTAACTGTGTGGTAGGCCCTTTGTCAGATTATGTCTTGTGGATAGTTTCTTTCAATCGTAGCTTCCCTTATCACTTGCGTATGGTTGTCTTTCAAAGAGCTGACAGTCTCAGTGTTAATGGAGTCCTGTTAATCACATTTTTTTCTTTTGTGTTTACGGCTTTTTATATCCTGTCTAAGAAATCTTTGGAAGTTTCAAGATAGTCTCCTGTTTCTTCTAGAAGTATTACAGTTTTAGCTTTTATGATAGGTTTATTATCCACTTCACATTAATTTTTGCATATGGTATGAGGTAAGGGTCAAACCTCATTATTTTCCACATGAGTATCCAGTTGTTCCAGCACCGTTTGTTGAAGAGACCACCTATTCTCCATTGACTTATGAGGAATCTTTGTCAAATATAAATCAGCCGTGATCATGTGGGCCTATTTCACAACTGCATTCTGTTCTGTTTTTTATGCCAGTGCCACACTGTCTTGATTCCCATCAGCTCCCTGGCCCCCTCTCCTCCATCTCTTCTGTTTTTTCCCCCCTCTCAGCTCCCCCTCTTTCATTGGGCTCTGGCTGAGGGCAATTGGGAGAGAAAAAGTAAGTTAATTGTTTCTTTTTGTTCACTCGTGTTCTTCTCACCCAACATAGTTCTCACTTGTCCTGAGGACATCCTGTCTAACAGCCAGGCCTTATTCCTCCCAGTGTCTTTGGCTCTGTTGACTCTGAAACCCCCACCCACTACCCACCCCCAAGTCTTCCTGGAATCAGTCACAAAAGGTCATGCTTTTTCTTTTCTAACGAGTGACTCATCAAAGCTAGGGCTGAACACTTGCAAACAGCCATCCCTACAAGGGACTGAAAATGTTTCTTGTCTCTGCTGATTTTCCCATTTATTCCTGGCATGTTCTTGTGCCTCCGACGCCGCTGGCTGTGTCCTGTGCTTCAGACCCCCCACCTGTTTGACGTAGATCATGGAGCACCCAGCAGCCCAGAACTGCATGGCGGGGTGGGGGCAAGACTATTTTTTGCTGATGACCCAAAGAGATGATGCTGGTAGTGTAGCTGCCAGCAGCAAAGCCACCTAGGCTCTCGTGACTCTTCAGGGCCCAAGGGGAAGGTTACATTACGCATTGCATCGTTATGTAGGAAAAGTCCCATTGGTATTTGCAAATGGTAGATCAGCACCTGTATGAGTCCTCGGCACCCGCGGGGGCATTGCTGCTCATTTCCAGGAAGAGCTTAAAAGACTTACATTCTAATTTCATTTATATGTGGAATCTAAAGAACAATATGAAAGAACAAGCAAAACAGAAACAGACTCATAAACACAGACAACAGACTGAGGGCTGCCAGAGGGGAGAGGGGTTGGGGGACTGGGTAGAAAAGGTGAAGGGATTGAGAAGTGCAGGTTGGTAGTTACAGAATAGTCCCGGGATGTAAAGTCCAGCACAGGGAAGATGATCAATGGTATTGTAATAACTGTGTACGGTGCCAGGTGGGGACTGGGAATAGCAGGGGGACACTTTGTAATATAACCTACAATTGAAAAAAATTTTTAAAAAATTAGGAACAAAAGATATACACTAAATCCTATCCCCGAAACACGTTGTGTTTTAAAGAGAAAATGGAAATAGAAAGCGCAGGCTTTAAAGACAGCTTGGGTCTCAGATACTCACATAATAATTTTTGTTGGTTTGGACACGGGCAATTTTTGAAGATCGATCCTCAGAGTGCCTGGGGAGGCTTTCCATAGGAGGTGCCGCTGGGCTGACCCTGCAGAGAGGGGAGAGTCTACCCAGGGAGGGGAGGAGAGGGGAGGGGAGGGGAGGGCGTGCCAGCAGAGAGGACGGCGGGAAAGCGAGAAACTTGCCTTCAAGAGGGGATGCTATCAGACTTATAGTTTATCAAGAGCAGCCAGAAGTATGGAATTTTTAGTGTGAAATTTCTCTATTTTTAAAAAACGTTGCCAATGAATCCAAATTTAAGCCTCATATGAGCCTGATAAAACTTGTCTGCTGTCCAGATGTTATGGCACAGGCCACCCCTTTGCATACTAAATGTAAAACCCTGCACATCATTCAATCAGTGTTTCCTTGACGTCCACCAAAATAGAAAGCCCACGGGGCCCACGCAGGGCCTCTCCCTTAGGGAGGTGGTCACACCGTGTCGTGCTTTGCCAGGGCTGCTGTTGGCCTACGCATTCAAGAGGCTAAAAACAGTCTCAGGTGTTTGGGTGGCTGTTTTGTTTTAACCCCCTCCTGGCCATTGACAGTTGTCACTCATTAATCTTCATGGCAGGAAGCCTGGCTTGGAGGGTTGATGTTCACACACTTAATTCTGGCTAGGCATGTGTGACTCAGTTCCCCCAACTGACCAAGAGCCAGCCACCCACCAGCCTCATGGGCCAGGACTGGAGAGTAAAGGTGGAGGCTTCCTGGGTGGTAGTCGGACAAGAACAAGAATACAGCCCTGAAGGACACATTAATTTGATGCTCCATCAGTCCAGTTCTGAATTATTTCAACGGGAGTGACTTGTCTGAAGTTTGCTGAGCAGTAGCTTTACTTCCACGGACCCCAAACAATCGGATTTCACCAAAATGGTCCTAGAAAAAGTGCCCTTCTCATGAACCTCTGTGCATTCCCAGTGACTTGAGAAGAACCTGTTTCTATTCCGTTTTATAACCTAGTTATTAAAGATTCTTGCAGCACCTCTAGACAATACTCTTAACCCAGAAGAAATTACTGCATTAAAAGTTATAAAAGTAAATTTCTTTTAAAAGGTGCTATACTTGATTTCCTTTTGTATTAGACAGGATTCTTTGTTTACAAGTGACTAAATCTCAAACTGGCTCTTCCCACAAAATGTAGGTTATTGTAGCTGTTATTTCTCCAGCTCCTTCTTGGAGCTCCATGTCCAGTGCTCCTGTGGCCCTTCCGTGTTCCCTGGCCGCTGAAATGGGACTGTGTTCCCTTCTAGGGTCCTCCTGATTGTATTTGCATGGGGGCTGCGGGAGGAAGGCGTGGTCTGTAGCTCATAGACCCTCCAACAGTGATGCTCCTGAGCTGGCATGGGGTGACTTAGTGTTTTATTAATGTTAATTACAGCCGCACATCATTTCAAGGGAGCCCAGATTCTTACTGATCTCAGTGGAGAGAAACTTAGAACGCGCCCCTTAATGAGGAAGTTATGTCTCTCTTGCGCTGTGAAATTGTGAGTGTGACTGTGAATTTAGATGAGAATTTATGTATCCAGGGGCAACGCGGAGAGGCAAGAATTCCTCAAATACTTGCTTACTACTAGGTGAGTTTTAATCCTGGGTGTTGGGCAAAAAAATGTGTGCTGGCTGGAACTTCTAGATTCCCAGGGGGAATGCCAGAGCCAGGGTGCATGGGGGTGATTCGAGTGCTCTCCCCATAGTGTAGAGTTTCTCCACTGCGACACTGTTGACATTTGGGGTTACGGAATTCTCTGTGGTGGGGGGCTTCCCTGTACACTGGAGGGTCTTTAACAGCTTCTCTTACCTCTAGCCTCTAGGTGCCAGTAGCAACCCCATCCCCAAGTTGTGATAACAAAAAAATGTCTCCTGACATTGCCCAGCATCCCCTGGAGGGCAAAACTGTGTCCAGTTGGGAAGCACTGGTAATAGCGGGGCCCCTCGGACGCTGATGCCTGTGTGAGTCCGGAGGCAGCTGCTGCAGGACACAGGACTTAGAGGTCAGACTGACTGGATTCAGATTCCTGCAGCTCTGTGACCTTGGGCAAGTCACTTAACCTCTCTGAGCGTAATAGCTGCTTCAGAGGCTGCTGTAGACATGAACTGGAACGGTGTCAATGAAGTGCAGGCACAAGGTAGATTCTCTGTGTTTCTTTCCCTGCTGCCCGCTTCCCTCCTCTCCCTCCTTCTCTCCTCTTCCTCCTCCTTTTCTCCACCCTCCCTCCTTCTCCTCCTCCCTCTCCTCCACAGGCTCTGAGAATCGGTCCCCCCTTAGCTAATCCCTAGGGGCAGATGGGTGCAGGCTGCCCCCAGGTTTCCTTTGCTTTTTCTCTCGCCTCTCCTCGTGGGACTCAGCAGGCAGGGCACATGTTGGAGTAAAGGAAAAGTTCCACTTAATTAGTTAAAGTTCCCTTCAGAGAACGGTGTGGTGTTAGAATTTGCAGCTTCATGAGAGAGCTCCACCTGCAGCTCCAAAAGGAATAATAGATCAGTGAGACTAGAACCTTAGATCAGATCCTCCCTCTGCACAGTAACAGGCATTTGGAGGCAGACTTAAAGAGCTGGTTTTGCTAATGAAGAGCTGCTGCTTTCCCCATCCTGCCTCCAAATCATCCTGACCTCTTCAATGAAGGCAGAAGGAATAAAGCATTGGGGAATAATTTGCCCTCTCAGCCCCCAAACAGCACAAGTAATTCCGTGCTGAACTCATTTAATTCCGACTTAGAAGCAGTGGTTGCTGGCATCCAGGGAGCCCAGTTGAAGTTGAGTCAGTCTCCCGGAGTAAGTTGTTTGTGCCCGTGACCCATCCCCTGTTGTCCATCCAGGTTGCAGCCCCATCTCACCCCTCAGGTAGTACCTGCTCCTCAGGGCTCACAGAAGGGAGGAAGGGAGGCAAAGGCTGTGATTGGGGTGTCCCTTTTCCTCTTCCTGTCCTCACCTATCCCTGTCTTAAATGATAAAGGTAATTGGTGCTGGTGCGATACAAAATAGAGTGAAACAATGAAAGGCTCCGTTCCCTCCTGCTCCAATTTTAGTCCCAAAGGCACTGCTCTTAACCCTTCCTTGGCTAGGAAATATTTTTTGGAGAATAATAGCTAACATGCCCAAGGGTTCCCAGAGAAGCGACCAGCAGGCTGTGTGTGTGTGTGTGTGTGTCTGTCTCTATCTCTATCTCTATCTCATCTCTATCTCTATCTCTATATCTATATCTATTCTCTATCTCCTCTGTCTGTCTCTATCTCTATCTCTCTCTATCTCTCTCTATCTATCTCTATCTCTATCTCTATCTCTCTCTATCTCTCTCATTTCTATGTCATCTGTATCTATACTATATCATCTATTATCTATGTCTGTATCTCATCTATGTCATGTATATCTATATCATTTATATCTAGATCAATATCACCTTTATCTATCTCCTGTATCTATATCTGTAGCTGGAACTATCTCTATTTTAAGGAATTGCCTCATTCGACTGTGGTGCTGGCAAGTCCAGAACCTTCCTGGCGGGCCAGCAGGCTGGGCATTCTGGAGTTGATGTTGCCGTCTTGAGTCGAGAGGCAGCCTGAAGACAGAATTCCTCTCCACATGCTGGGCACTGTGTTAATACCTTTAACGGACAGCAGTTTATCACCAACTCCTATGAGCGCTCTAGCAGACAGAGATCAAGCTCATGGCTCCATTTCAGGTGGAGGGGTGAGGCTGGGAGGGAGCTGGTGAGAGGGTCCATGCTGCAGGGCAGGGAGGAGCAGCCCCTGCATCTGCCTCCAGCCAGTAGTATTTCTGAGGTTCTTGTGGTCTTCATGGCTTCCACTCTCTCCCGCCTCCCAGCTGCGCCCTGAGACTCCGCCCCCAGGCTGCATCTTTTCTTGGGAAGAGTCGCCATCACTTCAAGGCTGAGGCTCCTGGAGAAGAGCACAAGAGCCTCTTTTCAGTGGAGATGAGATTTTTGCTGCTGAACAAATACTGAAGGTGCCTTGGGCTTCTACCTTACCTCCTGCTAAAGAGCACAAGCTGGAGAGGTCTGGTCACTACCCACATGGGGATGAGACAGGCACAAGCCCACCAGCAGCCTGTTTCTGGGCCTGGGAGGCTGGAGGTGGATGATCTAACCCTGGCTCTGAGTGCCTCCCGCCCTGGCTGGCTCACCTGTAGCTCATGGAGATACATCCTGGCCCTGAGCTCAGCTCAGCTCCTCTAGGCAGCGGTGGTTGTGGGAGGAACAGAGAAGGGTGTGGTCACTTGTGTCTCGTTGATCCCATATCATCAGGCTGAATCCTCGTGGTGACACATAGCCAGCCGCAGGCGGGTCCTCAGGCCTTCTTCCTCACCGCAGGATTGGCCACGGTTTTGAATATCATGGGAAGTAGCAAAGGGCATTTCCGCCAGAGCTTAAGGTGATGATGGATAGAGAGAACCGTGGAGAATTTCAGAAAGATCCTGCCAAGAAAAATTAAGGAAGAGGTCTAGCCAAAGTCTCCAGTTTCTGATCTGTATGATCCATGGATCTCTCACGCCCAGACTTCTCTAATCCGCAAGGTGTGTCAGTCCCACCTCCAAAATCTAGCTTGACTCCATCCACCCTTGATGTGACTGTTCCCACTGGATCTCCATTGGCCTCTCAACCATGATGCCCTTCTCCAAGCCCTTCTCCAGAGAGCTCCAGCCACATTGGTCTTCAGTGAGTTCCTGGAGCATGTAGCCACTTACTGCCTCAGGGCCTTTGCAAAGCCTGCTGTCTCCCTGGAATACCTTCCTCCTCTCCACTCCCCCTCTCTGCATGGCCGACTCCTCTAATCCTTCCAGTCTGAGCTTCAGCTGCTCAGAGAGGCCTTCCTGACCACCCTGCCATCCTCTGCCTCAGCACCCTGTGCGTTTCTTTCCTAGCACTCGGGATACTGGAATGGTTTTATTTGATTGCAAGCTTGTCAGCCAACTCATGTCCCGGCCCTCTTGGAACTTAGAGGCAGCAATGTTCTTTAAACAGATAACTACTCAATTAATTATATAAAATTGGGATAAGGGATAGGAAGGCAAATAAAGGGCACAGTGAGGGATGAGGTGAGGAGGATGTGATTTAGACTGGACAGTTAGAGAAAGTGTCTCTGATTAAGTGACATTTAAGACAGGCTCTAACGGGTATGTAGACATTAGCCAAGTGGAGAATGGAGTAAAGACTGTCTTACCCAGAGCGAACAGCACGTGCAAAGGTCCTGAAGCGGGAACAGTTTTAGTGTGCTCATGGAAAAAATGTTGGCATGGACAAAGCATGGTGAGTGAGCAGATGTGACATGGTGCCAGGCTGGAAGGCAGGGGTCAGAGTTTGCATTTGTTAAAAATCACCAGCATAATGTTACCACCTACTCCATGCTCCTGTTTGTTAGGCCCTGAGCTAAATGCTTCACACAGTTCTTTGAATTCTTACAACCACGGGTCTGATTCTTCTCAGGGTTTAGATGAAGAATCTGAGTCTCCCAAAGGCTACGAGACATGCCCAGAGCCCCACCCCACAGCCTGCAGGGCAGACTCGGATTTGAACCCAGGACTCCAGAGCTTTCAACACCACAGAACACCTGCCCTGTCCGCATTGCGTTCCAACATCAGGTGCTTTTCCCCAGCATCCAAGGCCACCTGGGGTGTGGGGAGGTGCAAGCACTTCAGGCTCCGCCACAGTCCACCCCCCAAGCCAGCTTTCTGCTCAGCCCTAATTCATACTTTGTCATGCATTTGAATGAGCCATTATTTCCTTCCCCCCAGAATGCTCTGAAACTTTTCCATTTCCTTGTTAAATAAAAGATGAGAAGCAGATAATCAAATCCAGATGCCCTCAAGGCCTTCGATGTCACCTGCCAATTTTTCTCTTGGTCATTTTTTTTTTCTTTGAACAAAACAAAAGCGACGGTTTGATGGTTCGGAGCAAGAGGCCATATTCAAATGGTGTCATTACCTGTCTGGCCTCACTATGTTTTATTCACTCGTGTCTCTCCCTAGATACAGGGCTTGGACTCAATATTGCAACGATTTTTCAAATGCCTCTCAAATGCCAAGGCCCTCTCCAGATCCCCACCCCCTTGAGAGGAAGAAGCAAACCTACTCTGTGGCCTTTTTTCTTAGGATGAGAACTGGGTGTGGATCCAGAGTCAAGCACATTTAGTATCTGTCTCCCCCAAAGGCCAGTGGCTCTTAATCTGGGTGACTTTGCTCCCCAGGAGACATTAGGCCATTCCTGGAGTCAGGTTTGGTTGTCACAGTTGGGAAAGGGGGGGTTGCTACTGGCATCTGTCGGGTAGAGACCAGAGATGCTGCTTAATATCCTACAATGCAGAAGACAGCCCCTCGCAACAAATGTCTGACCTAAATGTCAAGGGTGCCGAGGCTGAGAAACGCTGTGGTTCCTGTGGGATGCTGTCTCATTCACTGTGGGGCCACCAGCCTGATGCCTGGCACTCAGTAGCTGTTGGTTGAATGAATGCTCTCATCTGGCTTCTCTGTGCGGGGAGTTTGGGGATGGCTCCCATCTGCTTCTCCATCTGCATCTCCTGTCCTTGCACGTTACTCTCCAGGAACCCCCAACCATGTGTATTCCTGTCCTTGTTCCTTTCCCTTTGCCCTTCCCTGCCTCCTTCTTCCCCTGTCTTCTTCCCCATTTATTCTTGAACACTCAGCTCAGGTGGCACCTCCTCCAGCAAGCCTTCTCAGCTCCCTCAGGCTGGTGTTCCTCCTATAAACCCCATCACACCCTCCGCTCCCCCAATCACAAGGCTCATTACTTTGTGAAATCCATCAAGTTATTGATAGGTGTAGCTCCTCCCTCCCAAGTGTCCTGCCTATATTGTAACCTGCCACTTCCCAACCCGTTTCCAATTCCTGCCGACCACCAGCTCCCAAAAATTTTTTCTCGGGGGGGAAAAATGACATCGAGATGAAGAGCTGCCATTTCAGGGGTTGGAAGTTGTATTTGTCTCCCAGGGCTGCTATAACAAATGACCTCATCTGTGGCTTGAATAACAGACATTTATTGTCTTGTAGCTCAGGAGGCCAGAAGTTCAAAATCAAGGTGTCCTCGGGGTCGGTTCCTCTTGCAAGCTCGGAATGAGAACCCATGCCAGGCCTCTCTCTGAGCTCCTGGAGGTTGCCAGCAGTCTTTGGTGCTCATTGGTGTATGAGCACATCAATCACACAGCCTTCTCCAATCACCCTTTCCCTTCTCTAAAAAAACAAACTAGTCATTGGATTTAGCGTGACTTTGCAGGTGCGATAAGTTAAGGACCTGGTGATGGAGATAATGCTGGCATGGACAGTCACATACAAGTTTTTGTGGACATGTTTTCTTTTTTATTTTTATTATTGATTTCAGAGAGGAAGGGAGAAGGAGAGAGATATGGAAACATCAATGATGAGAGAGGATCATTGATCAGCTGCCTCCTGCATGATCCAGCCCGCAACCCCAGCATGTGCCCTGACCGGGAATCAAACCGTGACCTCCTGGTTCATAATTTGATGCTCAACCATTGAGCCACACAGGCTGGGCAATGTGGACATATGTTTTCATATCTGCTTTATCTCTCCTGTTTATTACGATGTATATATTTCATATTTTTAGCTATGCCACTGACCAAATCACTTTTTTGAAGCAAAATCATATTTTTTAACTTACATACCATAAAATTCACTCATTGTAAGTACAGTTCGGTGCACTTTATTAATTTTATAGAATTGAGTAACTTTCATCACACCCCAGTTTTAGAATATGTCCATCACCCCAAAAGATCCCTTGTGCCTATCTGCAGTTAATCCCCGCTTCTATCCCCACTCCATGCGACCACCAACCTGCTTTCTGTCTCTCTACCCACGCAACTGGGCCCCTTTAAGTCTGTTTTCCATGCAGAATGACCAGTACTGAAAGAGAAGAGGTAATACTGCCTGTGGCTTGGGCAAGTGATCTCACCTCGGTCAGCCTCAGTTTCCCCACCTGTGAAATGGGGTTGATCACTGCAGGTGGTTTACAGGATGGGAAGTTGCAACTAGTGAATGCATTTAAACATTCAGCTTAATGTTCTTCACACAGCCAGGACTCAGTGAAGTTTAGACACTGCAGTCACCACCTCCCTTTGTCCTAACAGTTCTGTGAGGCAGGTGTCATCAGCCCCACTTTACAGATGAATACACTGAGGCTCAGAGCAGTGGGTGGAGGTGCTGGGAACGAATTCCAGATTGCTGGATTCCAGAGCCTGCGCCCGCCCACCTCCTCAGCTGCCCAAATTTCCAAAGAGGAGGGCAGCCCCTGGTCCCAGCCTGGCCTGGTGGTTCTAAGTGCTCTGTCACAGCCCAATATATCAGGAACCGATTAGGGATGAGAGCACTTAGCTGCAAATGAGGTTTCTGGGTAATGGTGGTAATGAAGCAGATGGAAACTGTCACTCAGCAGCAAAAGGCAGCTGTTTGCCACCAAGTTTGGGTCCTGATGTTAGCAGGATAAGGACTGGGTTTGGGACCTCTGCTTGGTGACCCCTTGGGCCTCATCAGATCACCTGCCACTGTGCATAGAGAGTTAGGAGAGGGGGGTCCCTGACCCACATTGTCCTGTGTCACTGATTCCAAACACCTAATAGTTCCTCAGTACATACGTGGGCCTATTATATAGCTGGAGAAGGTTGGGGTGAGTGGACAAGGCTGATATTCTTCAGCCTTAGTTTCCCCATCTGTGAAATGGGATCGTAGGTTGGGAATTGGCAGGTGCATCTCCTCTCTGGGAATGTCCTTTGCCTGACCAGTCTGCTCCCCCATCTGGTCCCGGCTTCCTCTGGGAACCTTTCCAGACGATGTGTCCACGAGCTTCTCACCTGCTCTCGGACCCCCAGGACTGCCCCTCTGTAGGACTTTCCGTCAGTCATTAAGCCATCCTTTACAGACGGAACTCCCAGCCCCTGGTTCACAGTCACATCCCCAACATCTATCCCAGGGCCTGGCACACAGTAGGCCCTTAAGGAATGTTTGCAGGACAAGTAACTAAAGAAAAGGCCAGACACATGATTCCTTCTGACCTTATCCTATTCTTCAAACTTAGAGGCAGTAGCTTCTAATAAAACAATCCCAGCATGAGCAACAAGTGGAGTGAATAGTGTCCTCCCCCCAAAGTCATGTCCACCGAGAACCTCAGAATGTGACCTCATTTGGAAGAAGAGTCCTTGCAGATGTAATCCAATTGAGATGATGCCATCCTGGGTTATGGTGGGCTCTAAACCCAGTACCTAGTGTCCTTCTAAGAAGAGGAGATGGCACTCAGAGACACACAGAGAGGACCATGTGACAACAGAGGCAGACATCAGAGTGAGCAGTGACAAGCCAAGAAATACCATGGAGCGCCGGAGCTGGGAGAGACAGAAAGGATCCCTCGCTAGAGCCTTGGGAGGGAGTGTGGGCCTGCCAGCACCTTGATTTTAGACGGTCAGTCTCTAGCGTTGTGGGAAAATGAAACTGCTGTAGTTTTTAGCACCCAGTCTGTGGGGGCTGGTTCCAGCAGCCCGAGGAAGCCAGGGCAGGTGGTCAGACACGCTCCTTGCTGGGAACGTCAGCAGCTGACCTGCGCAGCGCCCTCGGAGCCCAGGCTTGTCGTGCCTCATCTGGCATCTGCACAGTGGCCCCGGGAGGCAAGTGCTCTGAGACCAGCGGCGATGGGATTCTTTTCCCTTTACCCAGCACCCCTTTCCCTTCCACGCTGGGCACGTGATTCTCGACTTGCCCACGAGGCTGGGGATGGCGGTGGGTGGCAGGCGGCCTCGTGGCTGCGCCTGTTTGGAGAGCTGTTTCCCTCACTGAACACAATTGATATGAAAGATCTTTCAGGGGCACTTGCGGCTCAGCAGCATTTGCAGCGAAGGCATGAATATGAATTCCCTCCCTCCATGAATGTCAAACGACCTCCTTAAATTCAGATAATCCCGAAGGTTATAGGTCTTGTTGGAACCCCATGGGAAGCAGTGCAGGCGTCAAATACTGCCCCGAAATGAGATGCAGCTTTTACCCAGAAATTGCCCCAAATGCCTTCTGTGTATGTTACATCCTGGTGGCGGGGATGTGCTGTTTTGCCCTTTCTTCCTCCACAGTTTCTTTGCAAAGTGCAGAGACTAGCTGATTTCCCTGTTTTCCTTACTCCTCGTGGCGCGGGGTAATTTCGGTGCCTGCAGTCTCCAGGCGGTTGGAGCGCACAGCTTTCAGGTCAGGAGCGGGTGGGCCCCCCAGCAGAGCGGGTCTGGAAGAGACAGATATTTACGGGGTCTGTTAGCGTTAATTTCCTTTGGCCTCTAATCCCGCTCTCTGGGAAGATTGCTGGGTAGCTGTGTGTGTTTGATAAGTTCCGTCTAGCCTGGGACATACAAGTGGTTTTTCAGCGGGAGATGGAATTGCCTTTTAAGAGCTTCAAGGTGCAATTTCTTCGCTGTTTTCGTCGTGGCCCGGGGATCAGTGTCAGGAAGTGAAAGCTGGTTTTCTCCCCCTCGGCTCCTAGAGTTCATGGCCGTGGAATGGCTCAATGTGGTTCTGGACCCCCGCACCCGGCACCGGGGCCAGAGGCTAGAGAGGGGCGTGCGGAGCAGCATTTCAGGAGCCGTTCCCTCTTGGGGTTGGGCAAGTGTCTCAAAGTCAGTGCTGCCTTAAATCCTGTGCCCCTGGCATCTCGCTCATCTCATCCTAGTCCCGGCCTCCCCAGCATCCTATGGGTGCTCCGTAAGTATTTGCTGAAGGGACAAATTAATTCCTCCTCTACAGACAAGAACGCGAGGCTGAGAGAGGTTAAATAACTTGCCCAAGGTTTGGCACGTGGTGGATCCTGATATTGTGACTCAAGCCTAGAGCCATCTCGCTCTCTCTCCCCCTGACCCTAGTCTGGTCCTGGCTTCCTTCTGTCCCCCTTCATTCCTGGGCTGCCTTTTCATGGGGTGGGGGGT
>NW_005356712.1:2857156-2861992 GCF_000412655.1 Myotis brandtii
TTTTTCGGGGGGTGGGGGGGAGGGGGAGGGAGGGGGATGACCTGGAGTTTGGAGAGCGTGAGAAGGAAACAGTCTGTTGCTGGAAACTGGTCCTTCCTCACCCGTTCTCCACCTGCGTTGGGGGGAGAGCTGCCTGGCTTCCCCTCCCGCAAGTGGTCCCGCTGCGCATCGAGAAAAATGGCCCTGCCCCTGTCATATGGCGGCTCTGGGAGATCTCCCCAGCTCAACATCCCGTCACCAGAAAGGAGCTTCTGCAAGGGCCACAGTATGCTGGCCACCAGCTCCAGGAGCTGCCCAGAACCTCTGTTTGCAAGTGACCTGAGCCTCTGACTTGGTCTGTGGGAATATTCCAGTTGGGTGGGGGCGAGGATAAAGAGGATCCTTAATGAGGAAATTAGTTCTGCCCACACGGGGGAGTCTGGAGGACAAGACGTCCTGGTTTGACACCATCCACCGGCTTTGGAAGTGGCTTCTGGAGACTCTGATGTAGTTTTGGGAAAATGAGACAGGCTGAATTGCCTGCCCACCCACAGACACTCCCCCCTTTTAGTTTGATGGGTCTGTTTGAGGTTTGGTTATAGAACCTGTTTTTGAGATTCTCTGAATTACTCCTCCCTTCAACATTCACTCAAATATTCGGGTGTCTATTATATATCAGGCAGAAGAAGAGTGCCTGGGGATAGAAGAAGACAGATTTTGATGCGGGAGATGATTGAATCCCTCACCTTTGGGATGGTAACTGATGGTCTAGCAAGGAGAGGTGCCTGGTGCTGGGAGGGCTGTAATGGAGAATCACATTTGGCCATTGATACCAGGAAAGCCTTCTTTAGGAGAGTTATGATGGAATTGCTATCTGAAAGTGTAGAAGAAGTTAACGAGGGGGCAGACAGAGGCAACAGCATGTGCAAAGGCTCTGGGGTGGGCAGGGAAGCATGTTGCATTTGAGTGAATGAGGAAGAGCAGTCTGATGGAAGAGATAGTGTGAGGGGTCCGATCACATTCATTTCCTGGGGCTGCGTAATAATTTACTCCAGATGGGTGGCTTGCAACAACAGAAATTTATTCTCTCAGTTCTGGAGGCCATACATCTGAGTAAGGTGTCAGCAGGGGCTGTGGCCCCTCCAAGGGTGCACGGGGAGAGTACTTCCTTGCCTCGCCAGCTTCTGGTGGCTCCAGGTGTTCCTTTGCTTGTGATCGCATCCCTCCAATCTCTACTTCCACCTTCACCTGGCCTTCCCCTCTGTGTCTTCTCTTCTATGACATTTCCCTCTGCCTTTTCTTATAAGGACACTTGTCATTGGATTTAGGGCCCAGCTGGACAATCCAGGATTATTTCAGCTCAAGATTCCTAACTGAATGAAACCTACCAGGACCTTTTTTTTTTTTTTTTCCCCAAATAAGGCAACCTTCGTAAGTCCCATTGGATCTATCCTTTGGGAAGAGGCATCATTCAGAGGTGATGTTAAAGAATTTGATATTTATTTTATGAGCCCTGGGAAGCCTCTAAACTCGCAGTGGTTCTCAACCTTCCTAATGCTGCGACCCTTTAATACAGTTCCTCATGTTGTGGTGACCCCCAACCATAAAATTATTTTCGTTGCTACTTCATAACTGTAATTTTGTTACTGTTATGAATCATAATGTAAATATCTGAAATGCAGGATATATTTTCATTGTTCGTGACCCACAGGTTGAGAACCGCTGCAAAAGGGTTTTAAGCAAAGATGTGGTGTGACCAGCTTTAAACTTTTAAAAAGTTTTCTAAAGCGCGGAGAGAGGACTGGTGAGCCTTCAGGAGCGCTGAGAGGTTTTTTCTCAATCACCTGGTGAGAGATGATGGGGGCTTGTCCTGGCGTGGTGGAGGGAGGGACGCCGAAAAGCGAGTGGAGGTAAATGGAAGACCCTTTGTACCATCCAGAACCATGTATTCAGTGTTGCCCTGCATGATGGCACCGGCGCTGAGAGTTGTACAAAGCCCGGTAAGAGGACGTTCCAGCCATTGGAGCAGCACCGACATTTGCTCCCACACGGACATTCCCCTCATTCTGTGGCTTTCTTGTGAATAAATGTTTCCATCGGTGCAGTTAATAGTGTCCTCACCTAGTTAAGTACACCCCGTGGCAGGAAGCCCATTAAAGCCCGGGCAGGCTTATTCTATCTCCATGTATCTCCCTGGCACCGGGCAGCATCATTTTTCACTGACTTATTATTATTATTTATAACAAGCAGGCCAGTCCTGTGCAGGGAGAATAAATAAGAAAGGCAATTTGGTGCTTACAGTTGGCTGCCTTTACTTTGCATTTCATTAAGGACCTCACTCTACGATGATGCTGAGGTCAGACCCTGGCTGGGGAGGCAAAGTGGACCATGACGGTCACGGTCACATAGAACGTGGAGACGGCGAGTGGAGGGGTTCAAGCCCACAGGCTCTGGGACCTAACATAGCTGTGGTCAAATCTTACCGCCACCACTCTGGAGCTGTATGGCTTTTTGTGGGTCACACTGTACCCCATCTGTAAAATGAGAGAATAAGAATCCCTACTTTACTGGGCTGATGGGAGAATTAAGTGAGAGAATGCACAGACAATACTCAGTAACGGGGTAGTGATAATTATCACTGGAATTTTGTTTTTATTTTATTTTTTATCCTCATTTGAGGATATTTTTTCCATTGATTTTTTTTAAGAGATAGTGGAAGGGAAGGAGGCGGGGGAGAGAGAAAGAGAGAGGAAGACAGAGAGAAACATCAATGTGAGAGAGACACATCAATCAGTTGCTTCCAGCATGAGCCCCAACCAGGCCTGGGGATTGAGCCTGCAACCAAGGTACATGCCCTTGACCAGAATCAAACCCAGGACCCGTCAGTCCACAGGCTGATGCTCTATCCACTGAACCAAACTGACCAGGGCATTACTGGCATTTTACTAGTACATGCTGTGACATGGGTTTGCTCACAGGTGATGGTTAAATGTCTAGCACATGCTGTACCCCATCTTAGGTGCTAAGCCTAAGGCAGAACAGAACATACAAAGGCCCTTCGCATGATGATGATTGCCACAGAGGAAATGAGAGCCAAGAGAAGGAGGTGGAGAGAGCTGGGGGGGAGACCTACCTTTCAGATGAGGTGGTTCGATGGCTGCTCTTACAAGGGCACATTGGTACACAGAACTGGATGAAATGATGGATCAAGCTGGATGGGTTTCTGTAGACAGAGTATTTCAGGTCAAGGAAATGGTATGTGCAAAGGTCCTGAGGCAGCCAGTAAGACTGATGGCCCAGGCAGGAGATTCATAAACATAACATAACACCATGTCAGGTGGTGCTTAGAGAAAACCAAGTTGGGTGAGGGGACAGAATGTGACATACGAGATTTCTGGAGGCTTTTGGGGGGATGCATTCAGGAAAGGTCTCTCTGAGGATCTCAATGCCAGGGCAGTGTATGTTTTGGAGCTTGTGCGTGGGAGCTGCTCTGAGCATCCTTTTTGCTCCCCCATATTGAAGTGATTGTGATCTCAGAGGGGTGGGTGTGGGGGCTGCTCCGAGCTGTGGAGGGTCCTCCCAGAGGTTCCACCAGGCTTCACTCCGAGAAGTGGGCCTGGAGCTCCGAGTCCAGGTATGTGACCACTCACAGCAGAGCCGTGGACGGGAAGGGATGCCAGATGTAATGATTAAAACAAATTCTCTGGGAAGACACACAAGAAACCATTAATAGCCCTGATCAATTTGGCTCAGTGGATAGTGTTGGCCTGAGGACTGAAAGGTCCGGGGTTCGATTCCATCAAGGGCACAGACCTTAGTTGCAGGCTCGATTCCCAGCCCTGGTTGGGGCACGTGTGGGAAGCAACCAATCAGTGTGTCTCTCACATTGATGTGTCTCTCCCCTTTCCTTCCACTCTCTCTAAAAATCAATGGAAAAATATCTTCAGATGAGGATTAACCAAAAAAAAAAAAAAGCATTAACAGTGGGGGCCTCGCCGGAGCCTCACTGGGAATCAGAAGGTGGGACAAAGGGGTTAGTTCCCAGAGATGCCATCGCCATAGCAAAGTGCTGCACATTGGGTGCTGGCCCACAGACACGATCTCCCGGTGCTGGAGGCTCCAGGTCCAGAACCAGGTGCTGGCAGGGCCGGCTCCTGCTGAGCGAGCCTGTTCCAGCCTGTCCTTTAGCTCCTGGTGGTTTGCTGGCCGTCTGGCCCCTTGGTTGGTAGAAGCATCGCCCCGCCTCTGCTTTTATCTTCACGTGGTGCCCCCGTGTCTCTCACATCATCTGCCCTATATGCACTTCTGTGCCCAAAGTTTCTTTTTTTATATGGACACAAATCATATCTACTCCAATATGACCTCATCTACACTTAACCAATTACATCTTCAATGACCCTATTTCCAAATAAAGTCACAGTCTTAGCTCTGGGGGTCAGGACTTTAACATGTCTTGGGGGGAGGGGGCACAGTTCAACCCATAACAAGGGACTTAACACTCTTTTTGTTGAAGTCTAACACATGTCCACAAAAACGCGCCTTATTAAGTGCAGACAGCTCCTTGAATTTTTATCAGAGACACATACCCGTGTAACCAGCGCCCGGTGAAGAATCCGAACATTCCCAGCTCCCAGAAGCCCTCCTGAGGGGCCTTTTATTTGTCATTATGGACCTTCCTGGGCGGTAGTAACACTTTAAAACTGTGTGGATGTTCTTTTACAAAAAAACCAAATTGAACTTGAACCATAAAGAGCCTGAGCCTGTGGGTGTGTGAAGAGAAAGAACTCACATAGCTCCCTGCACCAGGGACAAGGAGAGCAGTGTCTTGCTGCCTATGCTGGGAGCTTTTGAGTGGCC
>NW_005356712.1:2862034-2872429 GCF_000412655.1 Myotis brandtii
GCAAAATGGTTAAAGGTGCATCGAAGTCGGCTTAGTCCCCTGGGTGCCTGGGGCAGCTGGAGCCCCCTCATCTGTCTGTCCTGGCCCATATGTTGTGTCACGCTCTGTGTGTGCCATGAGGTGACATGTGTTATCTCAGGAAACCCTCCCGGCAACCCAGGGAGGTGGGCATTACAGTTAGTCCCATTTACAGGTGTGGAGGCTGAGGCTCTGCGAGGTGACTTCCTGGCTCCAGTGTCATAGGGGTTTCTTGACGTCACCTGGACGTGGCAAGGGGAGGTCACGGTTGTCTTTGGATGACCGCTGTCCCTCATTAGTGGGCATACTAGCTAGTCCCAGGGAGGACCGGAGCGAGAAGAGTCCCTGTGGGAATGGCACTCTCTACCTCAGTCTGGTCCCTTGACGAAAGAGATTAGGCAACCTCGCTGAAAAGGAGCTGCTGGTCGCTGCAGAGCTGGGTTCCTAATTTCATTGCTATTCCGAGCCCACACCCCAAATGAACTCCAGATACTGCCTCCAGCCACACTAGGAAAGAGGTCAAGGGAACGGTATGTGCAACTGGGTAACTGCCACAGAGGAAATAGTTACCCAGAAATCCAAGGTGCAGAGCAGCCCATTCCAGGTTGTCTGACTCCAGTCTGCGTTTTCCCTGGTGTCCGCTGCAAAACCCTGCTGTGGGCACCGCTCAGGGTATTCCAAGATGACCAGGGCCTGATTGTTTCTGAAAGCTGGTACTCGCTGTGCCTCTGAGCGTCCGCTCTCATTCGGGGTCCCCCGTCCCTGGTTTTCTTACAGCGCAGACGCTGTGGTGACCATGCGGAGCGGGACCCCAGGATCCCAGGCGGTGGCCCGGCAGCCTCCCCAGGGGGCAGGTGGTTCTTTGCTGCACTTCAGCCAACCTGGGTTCACAGCTCCTTCGCTGATGGTCACCAGCTTGGCATTTGCTTTTGGCACTTGGGGAGCCCTGAACCTCCAATTAAATTGGGTCTGAGCAGGCGGAGAGCACACAGCTAGACAAGATGTGTGACAGCTGTGGAGAAGGTGGACGGGAAATAGACCCAGCCAGCTGGTGGCTTCTCTCACTGAGTGGCTGCCAGCTCCCTCCCCCCAGCTCAGCTTCCTTTCCCCAGGAAACCACCTTCCCTTTAGTCTTAAAGAAAAGCAGTTACCTCTCCAAGTTGCTCCCTCTCTCTTCCCCCGTTTTTCCCCACAGAGCCCTCCTCCCCATTTCATCTTGGTTGTTATTTTAACCGTTTTCAGGTATGCCGTCCATGCCTGAAGCATGTTAACGTTCTGCGGCCATCACTGCTGTCCGTCTCTGGAACTATTTCCATCTTTCTAATCTGAAGCTCGGTCCCCATCCTCCCCTCCCCCAGCCCTGGAAACTGCCATTCTACCTCCCTTCTCTGCGACTGGCTATTCTAAGTGCCTCCAGCAAGTGGAATCATATAAGAGTTGTCCTTATGTGGCTTTCTTCTTCCACTCAACATAATTCTTCAGGTTCATCCATGCTGCAGCCTGTGTCAAAATTTCCTTCCTTTTAAGGTTGAACAATATCCCATTGTATGGATTTGCCACAATTTATCCATCCACCCATGAATGGACGCTTGGGCTGTTTTCACCTTGTAACTATTGGGAATAACACTGCCTGAACATGCATGCGTGTGTAATTGTTTGAGAGTTTGATTCTGTTAGGTATCTAGGAGGAGTGTTGCTGTATCACATGGTAATTGTTTAACTTTCTAAAGAGGCACCCATTCTTTCCATAGCAACTGCACCACTTTTCATTCCCATCAGCAATGTGCGAGGATTTCTATTTCTCCACATCCTCATCAACACTTATTTTCCATTTTTTAAATCATAGCTACCCTAGTGGGTGTGCAGTAGTATCTCAGTGTGCTTTTACTTTTCATTTTGCTAACGACGAATGATGTTGAGCATCTTTCCATGTGCCTGTTGGCTGCCACTTGTATATCTTCTTTGGAGAAATGTCGATTCAAGTCTTTTGTCCATTTTCTCATTGGGTTGGTTGTCTTGTTGTTCCATACCCTCCGCATTCGTCACCTCTCCTTCTGTGGAGCCCCAACCAGCCTGATTGTATCAGTGACAAACTGCAGAGGTGAAGGAGCACACACCTTAAACCAGCCACCTCTGTGGGCCTTGGGGGCCAGCAGCTTCCACTCTCCCTGCCTCAGTTTCCCCTTCTGTACAATGGGGACATGATCCTCTACTCACACATTGGCGCTGAAGATTGGAGGTAATGTTAGGGAAATGTATATCCCAGTGTCCAGTATGGGAGATCCCTGAGAGATGGCGAAACTTCCTATTAGTGTGATTTTTACTTCACTCCTTGATTTAATTTGCAGCTCACGGCTTGGCCCGTGACATACACTGCCTCCCTAGATGCATTTGCATCCACAAGTGAGCTGGGATGGACACTGTGGACAGGGATGGAGACAGCCACACAGCCCAGAGATTTGTGTCAAGGCGAATGGAGGCAGTGGGGCCTTTTGCAACATCTTGATGTGACGGCTCTGTTTGTACCCCGAGTGGCCTCTGGTGGGCAGCTGCCTGTCTCTGTCAACCTGCCCAACCTGATGCATAATTCATCCTATGCTGAAGGGCAGGTGCATTTGCATATTCAGGCAGAGGAGGGAGGGAGCCTCTTACCCAGTTTCCCAGGAGCGTGGAGCAAGGGGAGGGCCGGGACTCAGTGCTGCAACAGTCAGACTCCAAGGCTTACCTGTTTGTATTGGCATTACTCCCTGGTCTGCCTATTGAAATGCCAGTTGCCCTGAGTCCAGGGCACCATGGAACAAAGCGTCCAAAAGTGCAGCAGTTTCCCCTACTTTAAAAATTCACCTGCAGGCCTGGCCGTCATGGCTCAGTGATAGAGCGTCGATCTATGAACCAGGAGGTCATGGTTCAATTCCCCTTCAAGGCACATGCCTGGGTTGCAGGCTCAATCCCCAGTGGGGAGCATGCAGGAGGCAGCCAATCAATGATTCTCCCTCATCATTAATGTTTCTATCTCTCCCTCTCCCTTCCTCTCTGAAATCAATTAATATATCTATATCTATATCTATATCTATATCTATATCTATATCTATATCCCTGATTCTTTTGAAAGTCCCCTTTGCTGCCTTGCCCCCCACCATGTCAGGTTCCCCCTGAAGCCCTGTCCCTATTTTGGAGCACAAGTTTGTAGATTTTCCTCTGAATCAGAATCTGTTTGCCTGTGGTTGGAAAATACCACGTGGCATTTATAGATGCAGTTTCCTTGGAGATGGGAGCCTCTGCCCGCAGATCTGGGAACCCACAGGACCCCAGACCAGCTTTTGTGCCTGGCGGGGGCTGAGAAACCTCTGTCGATGTTGAGCAGAAGCCATCAGCCCAGTTTCTCCGTTTTCTAAGCCAGCAAAGTTCCTCAGAGCGGGACCCTTTTGATGTGAGAATGAGAACTGATTTTTTAAAAACATGTTTTTGTTGATTTTTTAGAGCAAGGAAGTGAGAGGGATAGAGAGATAGAAGCATTGATCAGCTGCCTCCTGCACGACCCCTGTTGGGGATCGAGCCCACAACCTGGGCATGTGTGTTGACCGGGAATCAAACCAATGACCTCTTGGTTCATGGGTCGATGCTCAACCACTGAGCCACACCAGCCAGGCAGTTTTATTTTTTGGTTTGTTTTATTTTTATTTATTTTATTGTTTAAAGTATTACATATGTCTCCTTTCCCCCCTGATTGCCCCCCCCCCCCCCTCCCCTGCCCTTTGTCTCTGGGTCTATTTTAAAAAAAATATATTTTATTGATTTTTTACAGAGAGGAAGGGAGAGGGATAGAGAGTTAGAAACATCGATGAGAGAGAAACATCGATTAGCTGCCTCCTGCACATTCCTTACTGGGGATGTGCCCACAACCCAGGTACATGTCCTTGACCGGAATCGAACTCGGGACCCTTCAGTCCGCAGCCTGATCCTCTATCCACTGAGCCAAACTGGTCAGGGCACTGGATCTATTTTTGTTCATCGGTTTATGTTGATCATTATATCCCATATGAGTGAGATCATGTGATATTTATCCATCTTTCTCTGACTGGCTTATTTCAGGGTTTGTTTTTTTTTAAGGTCAGTCAGTTTCATTAACCTTCAGGCTGGCAACAATTAGTTCAAGACACTTAAACGAGTAACAGCCACATTCCCCTTCAAGGGCTCAGGATAGCAGTTGAATTGTTAGTTTTCCAGGTGAATAGACAGAGGCTGGGTTTTATTCATTCTTTCAATAACCGTTTCTTGAGCTGCTACTGTGTGCCAGGTGTGTCCTGGACATCCGGGGTATAGTAGTTACCAAAACTGCCATGACCCTCCGTCCTGGAGCTGATACTTTATTTTTCAGTTACAGTTGACATTCAATATTATTTTGTACTAGTTTCGGGCATGTAGCATAGCAGTTAGACAATCAGGTACTTCACACAGTGTCCCTGGTGTTTCAGGCGCTCACCTGGCACCGTACACAGTTATCATGTGCTCTTGACTGTACTCCCTGTGCTGGGCCTTACGTCCCTGGGACTGTTTTGTACCTACCAGTCTGTACTCTCAATCCCTTCCCTCCTCCCCTCTGGCAACCATCATTTCAATTGGAATTGATATTTTAGACTAATGGTCAGAAAATCATCGCCCGTGGGCCAAGGTAGCCCACTGCCTGTTTTTAAAAATAAAGTCTTATTGATATACAGCTTCCTTCTTTTCTTTTTTCCCCCGCCCTCCTTGCTTTTGCCTTCCTTAGAAATTACACATGCATTGCAGACGTGGTCGGCATTGTCACTGCAAAAGATTCACACACATAGTCAAATGTGGAGGTTCCCCCACCCCCTTACTTCCATGGTCTTTCTCAGTGGAAACCTTTCCGGGTCTTTTTCTGTGACCTTAAAAAATATATCACAGAGATATATAGTAAATATATTCAAATGTGTAGGTGTGCTTATACATAATTACATTCATATTCATATACCAGTATATATATTTGTATAGATGAAATCACACTATATGTGTTGATTGGTAGTGAGTTTTCTTCCCACATCAGCAAAAGCTGAAAGCAGGTCGAAGGCCTTGACTGGAAAAAGCAACAACACAGATTTCAGGCAACAGTTCTTCACACTCACATGGAAATAAGAGTTCCAGACTTTCTTCCTAGAGACACTGTCAGACAGTCACGAGTGACTTAGTGGAAATGCCGCGCTGCTGGGACCACACCAGCTGCAGTTTTACTGTGCCCCCTGCTCAGCCAGTGCTGACGCATTTGCCCCCCCAGAAGCCAGGGCGGATGGAAGGTCTGGAGGGGTGATCCCATTGTCTAAACAGGAGGACTCAAAGCCAGGCAGAGTCTGCCCTGCCCAGGGCCACTCCGTAGGTCTGCAGGAAGGGGAGAGACATCACTGTGAGGACGGAGGAGCTTCTAAGGGTGAGATTTTACAAGAAAGGAAACTAAGAGCAGCTGAAGTTAGCAGCTGGCGGGCGCCCAGCCGGGCCCAGTAACTTAAGTCTGAGTCCTTCCCAAGCCCTTACAGTGGGTAGATGCTCTTGTCTGCCTCTCAGGCTGTGATGCACGCATTTCAGTGTGTTTCTCATAGAATTGCTCCATTGAAATACTGCCTCTTGAGGCATGTCCGTAAGGATTCACTCCCAATTCATTTTTCCTAGCATAAAGCATCTCTGGTGAAATATTCAATAGTGGCAAAATCTCACAGTTTGCCTGAAAAAAATATTTCCGGCTGCCCTGCCTGCAGAGGGAAAGCCTTTGCCGGCTCCCACCTGGGCAGATCCCCTCAATCCTGCCTTCGCTTAGGACAGTGATTCTCAACCTTGGCTGCACGTTAGAGTCACCTGGGAATCTTTTTAAAATCCTGATTTCTGGGCCTCATCCTCCGGAAATTCTGTTTCTTTGTTACTAATGTTGTGGCCCCACCCCATAACAAAGAAACAGAATTTCCGGAGGATGAGGCCCAGAAATCAGGATTTTAAAAAGAGTCCCAGGTGATTCTAATGTGCAGCCAAGGTTGAGAACCACTGGCTTAGGATGCTTACCTGGACGCATTCACGTGGAGGCGTCGGGTGATGGGAATCCACGCGGGAGGGTGCTTCCCTGCTGAAGTGGGTCAAGCAGCAGAACTAGGGCCTAGGGAGGCTGCAGTGTATTTTAATTCTAAGAGCGTTGGGCTCAGACAGCCACGTTCAAATCCTCACTCCGCCCCTTATACGCTGTCCGGTCCTGGTAAGTCACTGACCCTCTGTTCCTTCATCTGGAGGTGACAAACCCCATCTTAACAGAATGAGCCCTGGCCGGTTTGGCTCAGTGGATAGAGTGTAGGCCTGTGGACTGAAGGTTTGATTTCAGTCAAGGGCACGTATCTCGGTTGCAGGCTCAATCCCTGGCCCTGGTCGGGGCACATGGGCAAGGCAACCAATCGGTGTGTGTCTCTCATGTCGATGTTTCTCCCCCTCCCTTCCACTTTCTCTAAAAAATAATGGAAAAATATCCTCAGGTGAGGATTAACAACAACAAAGAACAGAATGAGTTAATGCCTGTAGAATGCTTAGCACAAGGCCGGGCACCTAGTGAGGGCTCAATGAATGGCAGCTGTCATCATTAGAACCAAGACACATGGGGCAGAAAGGGACAGAGACCACCCAGCAAATCCCTGCACTTGACCGGAGGAAAAACCAGCCTCGTAGCCAAGGTGACTTGCTAGGAAATGACAGAGCCTCCTGCTGCCCCACCGGGTGGTCTTACCAACTCAACACATGGCTTCCCTCGGTCACCTCGCGTGTCTTGGGCTGAGAGTAATGATGCTGTCCAGTTCCCCCTTCCTGGCCCCTCCCCCTCTCTTCTTTAGGGTTCCTGAGTTAGGGGATGTTTGAGGGTCAAATGGTTCCCTGCTCAGGGGGAGGCCAGAGAAGGGCTCCCAGAGAAGGGGGAGAAGCCAGCACAGGCCAGCACTTTGGGGGCTGACCATGTCCCACCGGCCCCGTGGAGACAGCGAGAGCAGATCTCTGAGCCAGTTTTTCTTGGAAATTGGTTTTTTCTTCGGGCAAGGGGACGGGGAAGGAAACCTAAAAGAAAACATCCAGCCACATGCCCGTGAAATCTCGGCCCCAAATCAGTCATCCTTTTTAATAACCAGGGCTGTCACGAGCCCTGGTTCAGTCGGAAATGATGGCCTGTGTAAATATTTGGTCTGTAACTGATTTATGGGTCGGGGAACAAAAAAATAAGATTAGTCGCTAATCACAGGGAGGCAGGAAAATCAGCGCGCCTGGACGCCCGCACAGAGCAGGCCTGGGAGGCAGAGCCGAGGCTGGCTGGCTGGGTGAGCTCAGAGGGGTGGGGGAGGCTGGGCCAGCCGAGAGTGGTGTTTGCCTGGAGAGGAGGCCGTGGATTCTGGATTATTCCGTGGGGCAGAGGCAGCATTGTCCATGTCCAGGTCAAGAACTGGCCAAGACCAGCCTTCTGGCAAGATGCCCAGGCTGTGAGTGAAAGATTGGTTCTCCCCAGCTAATCCTGAAACCGACAGCCTACCCGTGGTCGGCAAACTGTGGCTCGTGAGCCACACGCGGCTCTTTGGCCCCTTGAGTGTGGCTCTTCCTAAGCCTTAGGAGTACCCTAATTAAGTTAATAACAATGTACCTACCTATATAGTTTAAGTTTAAAAAATTTGGCTCTCAAAAGAAATTTCAGTCGTTGTACTGTTGATATTTGGCTCTGTTGATTAATGAGTTTGCTGACCACTGGACAGTTCTGGGTTTCTGCAAGCACACCTGTAAAATGGGCGTGTACATGAGGAGCTCCTACAGCAGGATTAATAGAACGATTAAGGACAGGCTTTGAGCCCGGCCGGAGTGGCTCAGTGGTTGAACCAGTCAGGACACATGCTCGGTTGCAGGCTCAATCCTCAGTAGGGGGTGTGCAGGAGGCAGCCGGTCAGATTCTCTCTCATCATTGATGTTTCTTTCTATCTTTCCCTCCCCCCTCCTCTCCCTTCCTCTCTGAAATCAATTATATATATAGCAGGCTTTGAAGTCAGTGAAATCTGTGACCACACTCCAAGCCTTTATGGAGTTGTGATCTGGGATATTAACTGTTGAAAACCCCAGTCACCCTAATTATGAAGTGGAGGCCATAATTGTTCCTCTCCCAAATGAGATAGCATGTCCCTAGCACAGGGCCGACTCCTGCCCACTCAGCCTGCCGGACCTCAGTGCTGACATCAGCAGTCCTGCGTGCTGGAATCACCCCCCAGGTGGGCTCGTGCAGGCCCTTACCCTCCCTGCAGTTTCATTACCACCCTCCTCCCTCCCCAGGCACTCTATGCAGCAAACACTTCCTATTAGAAATGGATAGTCAGGGTGGGGGGCCAGCCTGGCCCGTTCATAGCATCCAGGCAAAGTGGACCCTCTGGAGGGCCGCCCCTCCGACTCACTTCCACGAGGAGCCCACCAGCTTTTAAGGGATGTGCACTGGAAGCACGAGGACGTTCTTGAATTCACTTCTTGGATCCACTTCTAGACAGGTGGGCAAGGCCCACGGTCATCACATAATCAGAAAAACGTGTGTGTCCTCCAAAACTATGCCCAGAGCTTGAAGAAACATAGAGGTGCTGTGACAAGACCCAGCCAACCCCAGGAGGACGGGGTCAGGATGTGGAAAAAGATACCAGGTGGCAGAAGTGGCCGCTCTTGGGGTGAATTAGGCTTCGGGAAGTAGGATTTGGGGGTTACTTTGGGTGATTTGTTCACGGTCAGGCCAAGCCAGAGAAGGGAAGGGTCTGGGTCCAGTTTGGGTGGAAAGATAGCTCGGGGACAGGGCATTCTGGTGGGACCTATACGGGGAATTGAACCATGAATTTACGTAACATTTTTTCAATCACCATCTCTTCCTACCCCTCCTTCTTTCTCACCTTCTTTCAATTTCTCTTCTCCTTGTCCTTCATTCTCTTCCTCTTTTTCTTCTTCTTCTTAGTGTATTTTACATAAAGCTGTATGCCAGGAAATAATTTGGTGTGGTGTGAAAGCTTATTTTTCCAATTTTAACTATTAAAATACAAAAATATCATTCATGGGTCATCTAAAGCATGGCATGCTCCTGCACACCTGGGGAAAGGCAGCTCCCGCCGCGAGCTCCCGCTTCTTCATTTGAAGGAGTCCTCGTGCTCCTTTCTCGCCAGAGCCTGGTTTATTAATGCCACGCTTGGGGTGTGCTCAAGCCAGAAATGAGGGTGGCCACCTACACTGTAGCCAAGGAGCAGAGTGGCCTCTCATGAAATATCCTCCCAGTGTTAGACTTACCAGGCCCTTGGTTTTTCTTTCTTTAAATATATTTTTATTGATTTCAGAGAGGAAGGGAGAGGGAGAGATAGACACATCAGTGATGAGAGAGAATCAGTGATTGGCTGCCTCCTGTACAGCCCCCAGTGGGGATCAAGCCCACAACCTGGGCATGTGTCCTGACTGAGAATGGAACCAGGACCTCTTGGTTCATAGGTCGGTGCTCAACCACTGAGCCACACGGGCCGGCACGCCCCTGTTTTTTCAAGCCCCCCCATGCCTGGAATCTGAGCACTTGAATTGAGGGTCTGTAGGTACCCCTGCCCCTCCCTTCTCACCCAAGAACTGGTGCTATTTGGTTTCGAAGAGGGCCTCTCCTGGAGGCCTCCTAGTAGGTCATCAGACCAGGCCAACTGCTAAGGACTTAAAGGGCCTGATGGAGAGGTCGGCCAGCTCACTGAGCCACGTGGAAGACCAGCGGGCATGTGTTCCAGTTTTGGGAAATGGTTGTGTCCCAGTAAACGGGTTAGCGCATAGTGCTGCGCAGGGTGGTGTGGGAGAATGTGAGCTCACGCCTGTCCTCCCACCATGACTGCAAGGACCTTGTCTGTTCCCAGCCCTGTCATTTCCTCCCAACTGGCCGGGCCAGACGCTCCAGACACTGCTAATGAGACGCTGAGGGATTTGGCCGGGTGATGGCTCTTGAGTTCAAGAGGACACAACCCCACACTCAAGGAAGCTGAGGGTGAAGAGGCCATGTGAGCTGGTGGCTCTGCGTAACCCAAAGCCCAACAGACCCTTGGAGCAGGAAATGGGGCAGAGACGAAACACCAGATGGGGAGGCCCCTCGGTGTTCTTTGTGGGGAGGGCGCTGAGAGGCGGCTGGCTAATGTGTGCTGAGCTAGAGCCTTCTGTGTGCAGAGCCAGCTAGAGACCTAGGCAGGGGGTGGTCAAGGGCTAGAGAAAGAAAAGTAAGCTGTGTCTCTCCTCAGGGATCCTACGCTTCCTTCCTGCCTTCCTCCCATCCTCTCCGTCCTTTATTCATTTCATCTTTCTGTTTTCATCCTTTCTTCC
>NW_005356712.1:2872485-2903557 GCF_000412655.1 Myotis brandtii
TTCCATCCATCCACCCATCTATCCATTCTTACCTCCATCCATCCTTCTGTTCATCCATCTACCCATCCACCCACCCATCCATTTATTCATCTTTTTAATCCATCCATCTGTCCAACTATCATTTGTTTAGATACACCACTTCTCTGCCCCATCTGTTTAAGGCAATTGGACTCTCATTAAGCTACTGTTAAACTTGTGCTGGATTAGAATTGGTTCTCCTTGTACAAAAAACATGTCAAACTTGTGGCCCTCAGCTGGCATGTGGCGTTTATTTGGCCCATGCTAGCCTTTGAGTTTGACATGCTGTTGTACAAGGACCTGGCCTCGTCACTTGGTGGCCCTCACAGTTCCTGCCTGTGGTTTGGGGATGACAACAGTATCTCTGGCTAAAGGGTTTGACTGCACCCTTTTCATTTGTCGGGGGGAGTGAGTTGAGAGTTGGTGGATGTTTCAGATGAAAAACACAGCCTGGCTTCTTTGAGGTTCTTCCCATGCTACACAGACACTGAATTTAACCTGATCATAGTGACGTTAACAATGGGTGACCTGAACCCTCGTTCTGTGCTAGGCCCTGTGCCAGGCACATGATCGCGTAGAATTGTCATGACATCCCCCGTAGGTAGGCGCTGTTATTTTTCTCACTGTCCAGTTGAGGAAACTGAGGCCCAGAGGTGAGAGCACTCTTCTGAGGTCACGGTCAGGACCCGAGCCTGGTCTCCCTGATCCCAGGGCCGGGGAGTTTCACTCCTGAGTGACACTGTCTCTTTGGATCTGCACCACTGGGCACTCGTGTGGAATGAATGCCACTGCTTCCCTGCTTCCTGCTCTTCTCCGCCATGGCCAGGGAGAGCCACCACCAGGTGCTGCTGCAGCCGGAGGCGCGTCCTGGGCCTGCCACAGGCCCCTGGGGAGATGACTCGCAGGGCTGACGGCGGGCCCTGTGAGGGGCGGCTCCGTGGGCACCCCTGGGCTCCTTACAGCGGAGGAGCAGCAGGCGCCTGGGCAGGGCTGCTCACATGGGAGCCCTCCAGTCTTACATGAACACTCCTTCCTGGGCGCTCCTTCCAGAACTTGGACATTTGCAAGGAGGGCTCACTTTGGCCACAAGAGGGCGCCCAACTCCTGGCCAGACCTGAATGGGGTGCTGTGGGGAGGTGGGGAGAACAGTGAGCTTAGCTTTGGATGCCATTTCAAAGCAAACTCTCATAACCTGATCACCTAAGCTCTTCAGAAGTGGGGGCATTTTTCCAAACCAGCTGGGGAGGTTCATTCTATTCAGCGGGTGCCAAGCAAGGATCTGAGAGCGCCAACAACGGAAACCACAGGTTCCTGCCCTCAAGGAGCCCGCGGTCGAGTGTGGAAGACAGGGTATTAGAATGCAATGTGGTAAGTGCCAGAGTCTTAATCCAGATCGGGCCCTGAATCAGCATTCAGTGAGCACCTACTGTGTGCAGGTTTTGTGCTATACTTGCCAAGGACAGAGAAATGAACAATACAGAATCATTGCCCTCAAAGACTCAGTCCACTTGGATGATAAAAACTGAAAGAGCGAATTTGGAAAAATAGGAAAGCACCGCCACAGAAATATATACAGACTATTTTAGGAGAATTGAGGAGGAACAGCCAACCCAAGCCAGGGCTTCTTAGAGGAAGAACACTCAGCCCTGCTGGGGGCATTGGGTGTCAGGGAAGCTTCCTGGAGGGGAGGACCCCAGAGACAAGTCATAAAGGACCAATGGGCATAGTGGGCCACATCTTCTTTATCCATGTACACAGTGGAATGCTACTCAGCCATAAGAAAGGATGAAATAGTGCCATTTGCACAACATGGATGGCCCTTGAGAGCGTTATGCTAAGTGAAATAAGTCAGAAAAAGCTAAGAACCATATGATTTTACTTATGTGGGATATAAATCTGAACCTTAAGAACACAAACAGCAGTGTGGTGGTAGCCAAAGGGAAGGTGGGAGGGGGGAAGGGGATCCTAATACAAGGTGACAGGAGAAGATTTGACTTTGGGTGGTGGGCACACGGTGCAATATACAGATCTTGTAACATAGAAACCCACACACGAAACCTGTATGTTCATGTTGACCAATGTCACCCCAATCAATTTAATAAACAAAAATTTAAAAAAAGACAGATGGGGATTAACCAGGCACAGAAGGGGATGGTATTCCTGGCATTGGGGACAGCATAAGCAAAGGGTTGGAGGTGAGAAAAGGGGATGGCGAGGGCCACAGGGCCTGGTCAAGGTGGGAGTGGGTATTGGGCGCCGCGCTAAGGAGATTTGCTCTCCCTGCTCTCATTGTGTGTGTACGCATACACTTCCCTCTCTCTGTCCCCCTTCCAGAGCCAAGAAGAAAAGCAAGCCCTTGAACCTCAAGATCCACAGCAGCGTGGGCAGCTGTGAGAACATCCCAGCTCAGCAGCGCTCCCCGCTCCTGTGCGAGCGCTCCCTCCGCTCCTTCTTCGTGGGACAAGGGCCCTTCCTGCCCTCCACCCCTCCGGTCCACAGCGAGGCCAACTTCTCCTCAAGTAAGTCACTGCACCAGGGCTGCGCTCTCTGCCAGGTGCACGCTCGCTCTGTGTTCCTTTTCTTTGGTGAAAATGCTCTTGAAATGTTCGCCGAATACGCCTCATCTGCGTCTGCCTGCCACCTCCCACCTGCGCCACACACGCCTCTTTGAATGGATTCAAGGGAAGGGGTGTCATCGGCGCTCCAGGTCGACTGGCTGTTGTCATTGGCCCGGCAGGTGTGTAGGGATAACAGAGGGAAGCCAGCGTGCAGGGTATTCAAGGATGGGAATGTCAGCTTTCTCTCTCCTGTTTCTCAGCTGCCAGTGCCAGCCTTTTTCTCTTTCTGTTGTGGATAAGGCTCCTGTGATTATGCTTTGTTATTTCACCCTCCCCCACACAGGTCAGCACAGTGTAACCTTTACATCTCCAAGATGCACTTGGGTTCACACTGGGCTGAGCATGGCCCAGGGTGGTTTACATTCTGCTCCTGTGGATTCTGCTGCAGATAAAGTTGTTATTACTCAGAGCGGAAATGGAACTTTCTGGCGATCAAGGGCTGAGGTCTTAGAAGGCACTTAATCTTCTCCTCCCAGAGGCCCGTTTTGCAGAACAGGCACAGCCGTTTTCAGAGGGGAGCCCCTGAGGAAAGCCCAACTAGTCTTCTGGCCAAGACAATACCTTTCTGTTGTTGTTGCTAACCCTCACCTGAGGATATTTTCCCCATCGCTTTTCAGAGAGAGTGGAGGGGAGGCAGGGAGGTGGTGGAGAGAGCGAGGAAGAGGGAGAGGGAGAGGGGGAGAGAGAGAAATATTGATGTGAGAGAGACACATTGACTGGTTGCCTCCCACATGCACCCCAACTGTGGCCGGGGAGCGAACCTGCAACTCAGGTACATGTTCTTGACTGGAATTGAACAGGTGACCCTCTGGTGTGCAGGCCGGCATTCTAACCACTGAGCACACCATCCAGGGCCAAGACAAGATCTTTTATTTCCTGGGAACTCAGGAGGAGCGGGGCCGAGCTCAGTTTGCAGTCCACTGATGTGGAGCCTGCATCCACTCGGGAGCAGGAGGCCCATGTGGACGTCGCTAGGGGAAGTTCCAGAGCCTGGCTTGTTTAGGCCCAGGGGGTGCAGGCCCTGAACAAAGCAGATCAAAATAGCACTCGCGGCCCACGTCAGCACCAGAAAGCCGATTACCAGTTAGTCAGGAGGGATCACTGTCAGAGACCAGACCTGCTCCGTGGCAGTGGGCCTGCGTGGCAGGCACGTGGCCGTCGGAGGGTGGCTCAGTGAGCCCGGATGAGGAAAAGATGTGATGATGTAGCAGGTGAGTGAGACGGTGGGGGGAGGCAGGCCGTCCTAGCCCTGGGGGAAGTGCCTGGGTTCCAGTCCCACCATGGTTGCTTTTGAGCCCTGTGCCTGACCTTGAGCAAGTTGAAGAGCCTCATTGAGATTCAGTCTCCTCATCTGTAAAATGGGGATCACAATAGAGGCATCTCATAGCTGTTTGTGAGGATTAGATAAGCTCGTGTGTGTCCAGCTGTCTGCACAGGAAGTGCTTCATAACTGGCAGCTGTTAGGATATTTATCAGCCTCTTTTCTCTAGCCCCTCCTCGGAGGGGTTGGCCACAGCTCTGTTCTTTCGTTCTGGCCAGAGCAGAAACACCTATAGCTTGTTTAAAAACAAAACAAAACACAGACTGGCACATTTAGATCTCTCCTCCTGCCAAAGAGAGTGTTACGGATGAGGAAGCCGGGCTGAGTTCACCGTGGCTCCCAACATTGGCACCTGCGCTGGTCTCCATCCGAGAGGTGTGGCTTCTCCCTGTGCCTGTGGCGGGAGCAGCTCCTGGCTAAGAGGCCCTGGGAGCACAGGTGCCTCTTGGGACAGCGCTGGTCCTTGTGGACAGGGAGGTCCCTGGATCTCTCTGAAAGGAGGACGAGTGCATGGAGCCTCACTGGGAGAATGAGTGTGTAACCAAATAGTAGCTGGACCCTGCGGACCAGCCCCGTTGGCGTTGACCCTAACAAATGACAGAACGAGGCAGCCTGGTGGCACGGGCTCCACATCGGGCCGTGGGAAGCTCTCACTCCGAGTCTCTGTGCTGCCACCAGTTGCCTGTGTGACGTTGTCCCTGCCTTGCCACCGTCAAGGCTGACCACACTCTTTGAGGCAGGCATTGTTATTCCCATTTTACAGATAAGGAAACTGAGGCTCAGAAGGTGAATGATGTTGCCTGGGTGGTAGGTTTTGAACCAGGCCCAACTCTAGCCTGCTCAGATTCCATCTCTTTCCTGCAGTGAGTTCCTGTCTCTATCTCCCGGGGTCTCAGTTTCCCCAACTGGACAATTAGAGACTCCACGAGGGTCTGTTTCAGAGCTTAGAAACTCTGTGATCCTAAGGCTCACCCAGTGAGCTTCCCCTGGGCACCTCTTAACTCACTGAGAAAGCTGGTGTGGAGACTCCGGGCCGGGCTGTTGGGAGAACACGGCTGCCGGGCGCTGGTTCCCCCTGCTTGTAATCGTCCCATTCTCCCACCACTCTGAGTTTCAGAAGAGAACTTCCTGCCTCTAGTCCCCTCCCCACCCCCTACTGTGCCAGCCAAGGGAGCCCCTGGGGCGGTGTCCCTGCCAGGCTGAGTCTGCCTACCCGTTTGTCACTATCAGCTCTGGCTGTGGCCTCAGTGTGAGGGGAGGTGACATGCCATCTTATTACCCCTGACCGTAATGCCGGGAGACAGCATTAGGCCAGAGAGGACCGAGCCGAACCTCGGGCCCTCAGGGTGCTAGCCACCTCGATGGGCTGTGAGGACTTCACCTCCTTAGGGCTTGTCCTACTTCCCTGGTCTAGGGGTGAACAGCTGGGGAGGGAGGGGAGTGGCAGGGGCCCCCGAGTATGGAGGGATCTGCCTCCAAGGCTAGCCATGCACAGAACACGAGGATGGCCTTCCACTGTGCTCCGTGGAAGGTGCTGACTCAGGAGGGAACAGCTCCCCAGAGAAGCAGAGGGCGGTGGACGTGGCTCCTGTCCTCGCTGCATTTCCTTGGTGTTGCCTTCTCGCCCGCCACGCTGCCCTAGGACCATCTGATCGGATGCCCTCCACGCTTTTGGTCCAACAAGCTGTTTGCCAGTGACTCCTTGAAGGGTCTCTCTGAGCCCAGCTGCCTTAGGTCAGGCAGCCTCTATGACCCCTGTAAAGAGGCTTCTTCAAAATGAGAAAATGCCTCCTAGATGGAGGGAATCATTTCATTCATTACCAGCTGGTGGAAGCGATTTCGGCTTGACAGCAACTAAGTGGTTGCTGAGGTGTCACTGGGCAAGTCACGGAGCCCTGAGCCCGGCTCTACCTGCAGGGACGCACAGTGAGGACAGAATGAGGAATGCATGTAAATGTCCTAGCACAGGGCTGGGGCTTTGAGCACCAGGTTTCAATAAAGGGTGGCGTTGGGAGTGATTGCTGTATGCTGTGCACTGGGATAGTGTGTGACGGTGATGAAAATGGTGGTAGTAATAGCCACTGGCATTTATTGTGTGTTGACAAGGCTCCAGGTACCACCAAGTTGGCTAAAGCAGCTTACACCTGTTATTTCACGTAAGCTTCCCACTCCTCCATACGGTAGGTGCTCTTAGTACCCCCATTTCATAGACAAGGAAACGGGCTGAGTTTACGGAACTGACCCAAGGTCACCCAGTCGGGAAGGAGGTGGAGTTTGCACTCATTCCGAACCCGCCACCCTATCATCCCCTGCGGAATGAGATCGCAAAGCCGCCCTCATGGAAGCCTGTTTGCTCTTCAAGTAGGGACCTTGTTCAGGTTGTGGCACTTGCCCAGCTGGGAGAACAGCCTGGCCTCGAGGCTGCCTTCGAGAGAGCAGTGCCCGTACTGGCTCACCAGTTGGTACCGCCCAGGACTCAGTGTCGATCGATATTCAGAGCATCCATGGTCCCAGGTGGTGGCCCTCCCTGGGGGTGGGGGTGGGGGACCGGCAGCTGCAAGAATTCAGCTCCAGCTTCTGCACCTCATCCGTCCTGGGGATGAGGAATGACAGGGTACTTTCCCCCCTGCAGTTTTCTGTGTGCTTCTTTATGAGCTGCCCGTGGGGGTCCAGCACTCAGGGCAGCAGCCACTGGAGGAAACAAGTGACTGATGGTCCCTGGACGTCCCCATCTTGGTCCTAATGACACCAGCTGGCGTTCTGTCCGAGGCCCCTGTCTCATGAAATACTTCAGGAGGTGTCTTAGAAGGTGGCATGCCCTCCCCTCCCCCATCTTACTCTGCCCTCTCCCCAGCTCTTCTCCAAGCAGCTCCTGTTCTTTGTCCTGGGGACCAGGCAACAGACAGCTGTCCCTCTGCCGAGGGCCTGGCCTGGCGTGCTTGGGGCTGAGGCGGGTGCCTGATTTGGGGAAGGAGGCAGCAGCAGGTAGCAATAAAGACCGATGAAGCCGAACTGCCTACTCCCAAGAAACCAGCCACCGGAAGGGTTATAAAGAGACTCGGTATGGGGGTGATTATATAATGGGGTTTAATGAGCCTTGAGGCCAAGGTTCATTACCCGCTGGAAGAGGGGGAGGAGGAGCCTGTCTTGACTGAAGTTTGTTGCCTGAGAACCACGTTCTCACCTTAGAATCCGGAGAGAGGTCGAGAAGATTGTGTCTGACCTGACTCAGTGGCGACAATTCCAAGGGGAAAACATACATATATATATATATCGTTGGAGCAACCCAGAGAGCTTTTCTCCCCAAGAATGCTGCTCCCCACGTTTCCACCCCCCTCCACCCCCAGCAAACGCAGAAAGCATCTATGTTGCCTGTCATTGGCGCTGTGTTTTAGAAACCCAGGTCCCAGCAGGTCCCTGACATGTACTGACCGTCTGCTACTGGCCAGGCAGGTGCTGATCTAGATGCTCTGTAGGCATCAGTATATACACCCAGAAGCAAACAGAACGACACAGCACGGTTCCTAACGAGCACCACGGTCCCTCGCACCATCCCGCTCCCCGCCTGCTTTTACAGCGCGCTCTGTCTAGTTCTGCTGATGCCACTTCCACGGTTTAAACCAGGTTGGACCAGGGCTTCACCACGTGTCTCCTGGACCACCAGTGACAGCATCGCCTTTGCAAGCTTGCTAGAGACTCGCATACTTGCCTTCTTCCTTCCAGACCTGCTGAATCGGGAGCTCTGGGGGGGGGGGGGTCCAGCCCCTGGGGGTCACCAAAGGGGGGGGTGAGCGCCTGAGGGTCACCAGCCCTGCAGGGGATTCTGAGGCGAACGTTTGAGAATCACTCAATTCTATGATGAGTTTTAGTTTTTATTTTGCAATATTTCAAATTTACAGAAAAGTTGCAAGAAAACACAAAGGATTCCTGTCCCCCCTTTATGCAGACCCATCTGTTTTGAACATTGCCACACATTCGCTTTCTCTCTCTAATCCCCCACCCTGACCAGCCCTGCAGGGGATTCTGAGGCGAACGTTTGAGAATCACTCAATTCTATGATGAGTTTTAGTTTTTATTTTGCAATATTTCAAATTTACAGAAAAGTTGCAAGAAAACACAAAGGATTCCTGTCCCCCCTTTATGCAGACCCATCTGTTTTGAACATTGCCACACATTCGCTTTCTCTCTCTAATCCCCCACCCTGAGTTCGCTCTTATTTTTATGAGCCATTTGAGACTAGGTGCATACTTTCTTATGTAACCACGCAGAGTTACCAGGTTCAGTAAACTTGACCTTGAATCAAGACTTTAATCAGCAAGTGTTCCAATAGGGTCCTGGATAGCAAAATTTTTTTGGCATTGCATCCCCAAGATCACATATTACATGTATTGGTGTGTCAAGCTTGAACGGTCCCTCAGCCTGGTTGGTTGTGATGTGGACATCCTTGATGAGTAGGGACCAGCTACGTTACCGAGTATCCCTCATTTGGGTTTGTCTGATGTTTCCTCGTGGTTAGACCCAGGCTGTGCAGTGTGGGCAGGAACCCTGCAGTGGAGCTGTGTCCTTCCTCTTGAGGGCCTCCCTCCTTGGAGGGACCAGGGCTGCTAGACCTTTGAATTTTTCAAAAGAAGTTGAAGACTGTGACTTTTATTAGAAACTCCTCCAAGTTATAAATGTCAGCACCTAACCACAAATCTTTTAACATTGTGTGAGGTGGTATTAATCCCAAACATGTGTGCGTTTTGGGGCTCCCAATTTTCAAGCTCTGCTCTAGAATCATAGAGATCAGAATTGGTAGGAGCCTCATATCATTGAGTCCACCCCTCATTTTACAGATGGGGAAACTGAGGCCAGAGAGTGGAAGGGACTTGCTCAGGGGTACAGAGCCAGGGTTTGAAGCCGGGATTCCCGATGCACGGGTAATGGCTGGGCCTAGAATCCAGGTATTGAACAGGCTCCCGTGGAATTATGACACAGAGACCTCGTTCCCAGACCAGCGTTGCGACATGGCCATGTTTAACCAGCTTCCAGCCAGATTAAAAATAAAAAAGAACAACAGCAAGAAACACAATACTGTTTCCATGAAGTATGTTAGTGAACCTGAACAACCCTTTAGTTTGCAATAACACCCTTCCAGTCTTTTGGTGTTAAACTTCCTTTGTAAAGTGAAATGATGGGTGATTATAGATGACGATTGCATTTCATGTAGTGTCCTTGCTTGGAAAAAACATTGCCAACTCTAGGCAGTTCCCCTATTTAGTAAATTTTCTGGCCCATAAAACTCAAGTCGGGAACCTTTTTTCTAGTTAGGAGTTTTAAAGGCTGATCATTAATACTATTCAGTAAAAATCTCTTTCTTCGGGAAGAAATCTTACCTAAACCCCCAGTGTGGGTACCAGCAGGTAGAAGTGGAGCCATCTGGGTTGTGGGCAGCCTCCCCTCCTGTCCTCCGACAGTGGTGGCCCTTAAGACTCTCCTTTGAAACTCAGTTAGGAAACTGCTATCCTAGAAATGTCTTTAAATGTTATGAATGGGAAACCAAGCCCCTAGGAGGGAGAGTGTTTGCCCAACTTTCTGGTTCCTAATTGGGTTCAGTCACCCCAAGGCTGACGCGTCATTGCCGTGTTAAAGGGACCCCTCCCTCCCCAACCCCAGTATGGAGTTAGCACCTGGGGCGTGTCAGAGGGTGGGGTCTTCATTGTAACAGCTCTGGGAGGCGGCTGGGTCTAATTTTCTCACAGTGCAAAAGAGGAGACTGTAGTCCAGGGAGGAATTACCCGGCTTCCGCAAGGTCTCACTGTGGGAATAGGGTCTTCGGATTAAACCATTTTCCTACACCTCTTCCTGACCAAGGGGCCAGGGCTTGGTTTGCCTTGGGCTCCCGAGCGCTTCTCCACTTTTCCTTTTGCTACAAAGCCAGCTCCGGCCTTGGGGGAACTATGGCTTTTCCGACAGCATAACCTTTGAGTCTTCAAGAGCCATTCCCCCATCTGTTCATTCACCAAAAATATATATATATATATTTTTTAAATATATTTTATTGATTTTTTACAGAGAGGAAGGGAGAGAGATAGAGAGTTAGAAACATCGATGAGAGAGAAACATCGATCAGCTGCCTCCTGCACATCCCCCACTGGGGATGTGCCCGCAACCAAGGTACATGCCCTTGACCGGAATCGAACCTGGGACCCTTCAGTCCACAGGCTGACGCTCTATCCACTGAGCCAAACCGGTTTCGGCAACCAAAAATATTTTTGAGTGCCTACTCCCTGCGTGGGTATCAGGGATACAGGGATGACTAGACATTCAAGACCTCCATCCTCACGGAACCTCCAGGCTGCTGGGGAGACTGACAGAACAGCCGATCATGCCAGTGATGAGAGCTGCAAAGCGGGTGTCCAGGATGCTGTGCAAACTAGAACTGGGGAGCAATGATTGTGGGGCAGGGAGCAGGGCGCCTGAGCTAGCCAGGGGGCCAGGGAAGGCTTCCATGAGCTAGTGTGGTTTACGCAGATACTGGATAGCGAAGTGGGGTAGTGAATGACAAGTGGGATGGACGTGCATTCGAGGCCGAAGGAGCACATGCACCTGTGGGTGGAGCAGGGAGAGATGGAGGTGAGGCTGGAGAGGTGAGCGGGAGCCAGATCCAGGGTTTAGTTCAGCACCTGGGGTTCAGGCTCACCTGTGCTGTCCACACTTCCCTTCAGTGGCAGCTTCTCCTTTCTGACAGGTGGGTCCGCTGTGGATTGAATAGGGTTCTCCAAAAGGATATGTCGAAGTTCTAGCCCCCAGGACACGACCTTGTGTGGAAATGGGGCTGCTGCAAACACAAGCAGTCGTGTTAAGATGCCATCATACTGGAGGAGGGTGGGACCTTCATCCAATATGGCTGGTGTCTTTCTAAGAAGAGGGTTTCAGACACAGAGACAAATACAGCAAGAGCGTGTCATGTGACTGGAGGCAGAGATTGAGGGGTGCAGCTGTGAGCCAGGGTCTCCAGAAGCTAGAAGGAGCCAGGACACATTCCGTCAAGTCCCTGAGGGAGCCTGGCCCTGCTGTTACCCTGAATTCTGGCCTCCAAAATGCAAGAGAACCCACTTGAGCTGTTCCAAGCCCCCCAGTGTGGGGTCAGAGTCGCCCTAGGACACTGACAAGTGTCTCTGCAGGGCCCTCTCCAGCCCTGAGGTACTCGAGGCCATGCCGAGGAGCCAGCCTCCCGTGTCTGCATGATCAGTCTGGGAGCAAACTGGGTGCTTTTCGGGAAAATGACACGCGCTCTTCTCAGCTGTGAAATTGCTCATCCATCAGTGAGTTCGAGTGATCGCCTCGCAGATGGCCTCCCAGTGACCATAAAGAGTTAAGTGCTGCTTCCCAAAAAGGCTCCTGGCTCCCTGGACGGCTGTTTTCCAGGGAAGAGAATCTGGCCGCAGCCCGTGGGGGCTCTTGGCGGAGGAGGGGTGGCAGCCAATTAGACACAGCTGTTGCCGCCCACCCTCTGGCGCACGGACGGGGCTATACTGCCTGCAGCACTGTGGGAACAGGCTCTTACATGAAACCGTGTTCCCAGCCAAAAGAGGTTCATTGAGACCCCTTTGCTTACTGTTGCCACCCCACTTTCTGATTTAATAGTAAACCAGGTAAGACACGTCTTCATTCCCAAGGCCACCAGTCAGTTGCATAGGATGGAATGGGTGCTGGATGGATTTGAAACCAACATAAACTAGTGGTTTCACTGCCATGTTGGGCGGGTTAGTCAACCTCTCTGGGACTCAGTTTCTCCATCTGGAGAGTGGGGATTCTTTACTTGACCCACAGCAGTATGGTAAAGATTGAACTCAAGTGTGGATGGCAAAGAGGCTTCTAAAATGCAGAGTCCTGCTCACGGCAGAGGCTGATGGAGAAGGACCTTAGGCCAGGCTGCAGGGGCTTGGGGGAGCCCCCACCCCTCTGTTTGGAGTTTGCAGTCGGACGCATCCCTTGATCTGCTGTAACGACCGATAAGGCTGAGCAGCATGTTCCTTCCAGCAGGGTCATGGCTGCTGCCGTGACCCCCCAGCCCAGTGTTGTGATGCGTGTTCTTCTCACTGGTTTTCCCTTTCTGTCAAATATTTTTTAAAAAATAGTGTCTTTGCATATATACATATGTGTGTATGTGCTGATGTGTGTATGTTTATGATCTACATACACTTTAAAGAATACTACTAAACTTTAGTGCACTATTTAAAAAAATCAGGTGGGCAAGATATTGCCTGTGGACTGGCCTGTTTTTGTTAATAAAGTTTAATTCGAACCTGGGCTGGGATTAGAGAGTGACAGGGGAGGCAAGGTCATGGAAGTGCAGGGTTAATTCCTGTCCTCGTATAAAAATTTGATAGTTGGTTCCTCGGATTTGTTTGCACCCCATTAAAAAATGTAACATTAAGATATTATTATCTTGCTCCTTGAGTGTTTTTTTCCACCCCCTTAAATTTTGTGCCAGAGGCCCGTGCCTCAATTTCCCTAATCCTGGGCCTGGTAAAAATACTCAGAAACTGAACTTGAACTTGAGAGACAGAACATCACGAGCTCCTGGAATTCTTTTATGTGCATCTCCTGATTGCATCCCCCTCCCCATGGCATCATCCTGAATTTGTTTTTCTTTGTCTTGCTCATCTTTGCAAGAACACCTCATGAGTACGTGTCCCTAAACAATACATAGTTTAGTTTTGCACGTTTTTGAACTTCATACAATGGAATCCTACTTCATGTGTGCTGTTGCTTTTAAAATGAAATATTCTGGTTTGGAGATTCATTCATCTCATGCTGTCACATACTGGTTTCCCCGACTCTAAGGTACTCACGTCTGCCCACAGCTTAGCGCCTCTGACATTGGGCTGTGCTTTGCCGCCTGTGGCGCCTGGCCGTCACTGTCTGCCTGGCAGGGTGGGCTGCAGTCGTCATTGCTCTCTGTCCAGTGCCCGTGGACATGCTCGTCAGGTGGCATCACTTCTGGGGCTGTGTGCATTGTCCATCTCATGTGAATTGGGTTTAATAGGAGTTTAAAGGGTCTTCAAAAGCATTACGCTGCAATGTGGCCTTGAAACAGAGTAACTCTCAATGCCTGTTGTCTGTATGGAAAGGCGTGAGAACAGAGCAGCATGACACATGATAAAATGTCTAAATAAATCTAAGAGATTTTAAAATAACACTAAATTTAACATGTTAAGTGTGAGAAAGCACTGTGTCATAGGCTAATTGGCAGCCTCTTTCTCTCTTAGTGGTTCATAAATTAATGACCTGACACTCAGTGGCATCTTAAAAGTCAATGAAATGTGGTGACATTCTGTTGTACGAATAGACCACACTATCGCGCGCACTCCTCCGTCGAGGGACAGTTGGGTTCTTTCCCAGTTTTTCACTTTGAAGCACTCATGGATGTTCTCCGGTGCACGTGAGCATCCAGGACAGTTTCCCAAGCTTTTCGGGTGGTACCAGTCACTGGAGCATTTGTTTAAAAATCTCAATTACTGGGTCTCATCCGGAACCTGTTGAATCAGCCTCTCCAGGGGGAAGTCTGGGATTTAGTCCTAGATATAAACACACTCCTTCACTTTTATCAGGACAGCATGGACATGGTTAATGTCAATCAAGGAACTGTTCCTGGGAGTAGACCTGTTGGGTCTGAGAGTCGTCAGCCTGATGAGATCAAATTATTTCAACTTTAGCACAGTGGGCATTGGGCATGAATAATTCTTCGTGGTGGAAATTGTCCTGTGCATTGTAGGATGTTTAGCAGCATCCTTGGCCCCACCTGTAAGATGCCAGTAGCACCTCTCCCAACCAACAAGCACATTTAAGAAACCAGTATGTTACCCTGACTGGGATGTTTCAGGTGGTTGGGCATCGTCCTGTACACCAAAAGGTTGCTGGTTCGATTCCCAGTCAGGGCACATGCCCAGGTTGTGGGTTCAGTTCCTGGCCAGGGCATATGCCTAGGTTGCAGGCTCAGTCCATGGTAGGGGGCATGCAGGAGGCAGCTGATTAATGTCTTGCTCTCACATCAATGTTTCTCTCTCCCTTCCTCTCTCTCTCTCTCTCTCTCTCTCCTTTTGTCTCTCTCTTATAAGAAAAAAACCCCCAATAAAAAAAATCTTAAGAAAAAAAAAAGGAAACCGTATGCTTCTGGATGTGGCCAAATAGCCTCTGGGGGCATAATCACCCCTGATTGGTTGAGAACCACTGGACGAGGTGATGTTAATTGGTTGCCCGAATGGTTGCCTTGATTTATATGTTCACCAGCAATGCAGAGGTGTTCCTATTGCTCCATCCTCTTGCCAACCTCCGTGTGGCCAGACTGTTGAACTGATTTGCCAACCTGGTAGAATAAAATGGTGTCTCAGCCCATTTTCAGCTTGCGTTTCCCTGACTGCTGACAAGGTTGAGGGTCTTTTCTCAAGGGGCCTCTTGTGTTTCATCGTCTGTGAAATGTCTTTTGCTCATTTTATTTTTCTATTGAGTTGTCTCTTTTTCTTACTGACTTTTAGGAACTGAAAAAAAAAACCAGTCTAGGTTCTAATTATTTTTATAAATGTGTGGCAACAATATCTCCTGCTGATTTGTGGTATGTCTTCTCATTTATTGGCTCTTTTGATGAATAGAAGATTTTACCATTAATGTTGTCAAATGCATCATTTCTTTCCTTTATGGTTTTGGCTTTAAAAAATCTTATTTAATAAATTCTTTCTGCCCTGAGGTTGTAAACATATTGCCCTATATATTCTTCTAAAATTTTTAATTCATCTGGAATTGATTTTGGTGTATGGTATAAGGCAGAGTTCTATTTCCCCTACCCTATCAAACGGATAACCAACTCCACAGCACCATTTATCAAATAACCTTTCTTCCCCCACGGATTGGCCATGCCAGCGTGTCATTTATCAGGTGTCTAAATTCACCCAGGACTGGTCCTGTGTTTTCTGTCCCTTTCCACTGGTTGTCATCTTGATTCTATCCTTCTGTTTTTCTTTTTTATGTCTATCTGGGTAATTTTAAATTTTTTTCTATTCTTTTCTTTAAAAATCATTCTCTCTTACATGCAGTGTGGAATCCTGGAACAGAAAAAGGACATTAGTGAAAGAACTAGTGAACTCCAAATAAAGTCTGGTGTTTACTTAACGATGTCCCAACATTGGTTTCTTAAAAAAATAAAAAAGTTTTTATTGATTTTAGAGAGAGAGAGAGGAAGAGAGAGAAAAACATCATGGGATGTCCCCTGTATGCCCCCTATTGAGGATCAAGCCCGAAACCTGGGCATGTGCTCTGGCAGGGAATCGAACCGGGTGACCCTTTGGTGCATGGGATGACGCTCAACCAACTGAGCCACACGGGCCAGGGCAGACTTAATTTATATAAGATGTTAACATGAGGGGCAGCTGGGTGAATGGTATATAGGAATTGTTGGTACTCTCTTTTCAGCTTTTCTGTAAATCAAAAGGTATTCCAGAATAAAATGTTGATTTAAAAAGTTTTCCCTCATTTCTTAAATTTATTTTTTACCTTTTCTGTTAACTCCTTCTCTTAATCCTTAAAACCCATTGCTTACTCTTACACTGTTCATTTATCATCTCTTAGTTTTAAACCATTTATCTTACTCTCTCATCTCCTTTGCACGTCATTGACTGGCAGTCTTTTTCGTTTTAAATCTCCTTTCTTTTGTTTCACCGTTTAAGGTAAAAATTCTCAGTGTCTTCTATTTATTGGAATTCTAACTCATTTTTAACTCTCAGGTCATTCATCTCCTTTATTTTTCGCTCAGCTTTAATCTCTTCCTAATCATTTACTCTCCTTTCATGATGTAAAATACGTGATGCTTGGCTCCTGTGCTTCTTTCTGAATACGCCTTCTCAGGTTTGGTTGTGTTTGTAACAGCAGAAAAGCTGGCCATGGGAGCAAGAAGGAGCAAGCGCTCACCCAGAACAGGGGATGGAAGGCCTGATTCCCTCTGCCCCGAGTTTTAGCAGCAGATTCTGGCCTGTCCTGAGGGCTTGCACCCTGGGAGACGGGCTGTGGGCCGGCCCTCTGAGGGCTGCAGTTGTCTGTGTGCCCGTGGCATGCTTGATTTGCTGGGCCAGCAGCACTCATAGCACCTTGGACATGTACGCGGTGTCACCTTGAACATCCAGAGTTCAGTGCCAGGCTCAGAGGTAACCTAGATGATTCCTGCTGTCTCAGGACAGGCAGGTCCCTGCGGGGGCTCGGAGTGCTCCCGCCTGAGCCCCAGCCTCCCTGGTGCCAGGTTCTCATAGAAATGGGAACAGACCTGAAATGGAAATCCCTCCTCACTATACATGCTAAGTGTGACTTCTCTCCTTTCAGTCTTGGCCTGGCAGCTGCCTGCATTGGTGGTTGGCCTGTGCAGGTGTCATGGCTGAGGAAAAAGTACCCAGTCCTCTGGGAATCCAGGATTTGGTATGTGATTTGCTCAAGGCTAAATCGTTTCTTGCATATTATTTTACATGTGTAATACAAGAGCCCAGAGAGTCAGCACTGCTGAGGTTACAATCAGTCTTCACAGACCTTGTACCCCAAACCCACCTTAAATAAAACTAAAAAACAAAACAAACAAACAAAAAAACACCCTGCAAAGCAAAAGAAAGATTCTCTTGCAGAGCCTCTTTGGTTAAACAGAAGTTGCTGTATTCAACTAGCGTCTGCTTTTCAAGCATCTGTTTGTGCTGTTGTAGTGTTGTGAACTGTAGTTATCAAGATTCCTTTCCCTGTCCCAGCAGACAGGGTCGAACGGGATTAAACACGTTAACTGATACCTCCCACTGCCTTAAAGGTAACAATGTCTAACTCAGATGGTTGGAAAGTTTCTCTCTCATCTGCAAAACTGTCCAGGTTCATTATAAAAAGATTCAATTAAATAGAATTTTCAAGTGCTTGAATTGTTTAGAAATGTTATTTATTCCACTTTTAGAAAGAAAATTCTCCCCACACCCAGCCCAAGCTCATGCCCACTCAACAAATATTTATTGGACTTCTTCCATATCCCAAACACGGTGCCGCATGCCAGGAAAACACGCACAAGCCATGAGCGCTCCTAGAATACCTGTGTGTGAGAGGAAGACAAGGAGCCGAATAACTGAGTCAGCAAGGGCTCCAATGGAGGAGTTGAAGGTAGTAGTTCAAAGCACAGGCTTTGAAAAACAGAGCTGACATTAAAACTTGAGTCTGCCAGTTGCTGGTCTGCAACTCTGGGCAAGCTACCCAACCTCTTCGAGCCTTACTTTCCATTTCTTTAAATGTCATAATGCAAATTGGATGATGTAGCCCAGGGCAGGGCATGTAGTAGATGCCCGCTCACTCTCAGGAGTGAACATTGGAGGAATTATATAATGATACCTCACGTTTGCATATTTATTTATTTATTTATTTAAATATTTTTATTGATTTCAGATAGAAAGGGAAAGGGAGAGATAGAAACATCAATGATGAGAGAGAATCATTGATCAGCTGCCTCCTGCACGCCCCACACTGGGATCGAACCTGTAACCCAGGCATATGCACTGACTGGGAATCGAACTGTGACCTCCTGGTTCATAGGTTGATGCTCAACCACTGAGCCACGCCGGCTGGGCACGTTTGCACATTTATTTATCTATGCTTTCCTTTATCCCATAAAATATTGAAAGCTATTTACATTCATACATTATAGAAGAAAAAGGCTTTTTGAATGAACTAGTTTAAAAAAAGCTGGACAAGAAGGAAGGAGAAGAGACATAACACCTATGCTGCCAGTTGTGAGAAGCTGGCCAAAGATTTGTTTTTGAACTTCCTGGTGGCCAGAGCAAAGAGGAAAACACAATGAATCACCTGACTCAGTCACTGGTTCCATAATATAAAAAAACAAAACAAGAGCGTATAAGAATCACAACTCTTTCTGTTCCTGACATCATAAATAAATTCCCTCAGAGGTCCTTGACAGGGCACTGATCCCTATAGCAATCAACATCCTCAACAAATCCCTCTTGGGACTAGCCTAAAATGTCACTCAATGACGAGGACACATAAGAACCAAAATGTAGGTCAATAAAAGCAGTTTTGAAGGGAGTCCAGGCCATGCACTTCAAGGAGAACTGCATACGTCCTCCAGAAACTACTGCCTTCAGTCTCACGTTTGCAAAAGAAGAAACATCAGTGAGTCTTCTACCAATTGGACCCCTCCAAATTTCACTATGTGCGCCACCATTTGTTTTGTTGTTCAGCCCACTGGGCCTACACAGAAGTGGGTCATGGGAGTGCCCATGGACAGGCCAAGGAGAGCCCTCTCAGTAGTGTTGGGTTCCTCCCACACTTAGAGGAAGAAGCAAGGAGATGCTAAAGGTCTAAGGAAGTGCTGTTCCCCATGCCACATGTATTCTCAGGAGTGACATCTCCCAGTGTCCCTTCTAGGAAATGCTAGTCCACTGCAGACTGAGGAGTGACTCAGTTGTATTCCAGGCTTTGAGAACAGCATGTGCAAAAGTCCTGGGGTAGGAGAGAATGTGGTGGTATGAGGGCCTGAAAGAAACCAGTATAGCTAGAAAAGGGGAAAATGGGGCGGGGGGAAAGAGAGAGAGATTGGAGTTGGTGGGGTGAGGTAGGGGCAGAGTACACAGAGCCTGGTGGTCACACCGAGGAGTTCGGGCTTTGACTGAAGAGCAATGGGAGTCATGGAAGGGTTACAAGCAGAAGTCATGCATCAGATTTGCCTGTTGGGGCAATTAATTGGGGAATGAATGGAAAAAGGCAAAGGGAGAGAAGGAGTTAGGAGGCTGTGGACGTGGTGGTGTCTGACCCAGCAGTGGGAATGCAGATGGGTAGAAGCAATGGGAGAAGTAAGGTTTTGTGGAAGTTGTGGTCCTTGATTGCATGGGTTCAGGATAGGCGTTATTGGCAGCTGGAGAAAGTGGTGGTGAGAACCAAGGCTTCTGCAAAAAAAAGCAGGAACCATGCTGATAAGGACAATGGTACTATTTCCTGTTGGTATTGAACCCCTAGACCTGGGGATTTGCACCCCAGGCGATGGGCTCCATGAGAAGTGAGAGATGGTAGAATAAGAATCCCAATAAATGTTTGCTGAAAGAATGAATCAATATCTGAGTCAGGAGCTGCCAGGGAGATGCCATTTTAAAACCCCAAGGCCTGATCCTGTGTAACTACTTCTCTGTTTTTAAAACATTTTAGACTCTTCTTCTATGATTAAAAACACCGCATGATTCTTCTTTATGATTTTCATTAATCTAGGTCATCTTCTTAAGAAAAAAATCTTGACTTTTATCTATATTTTTCATGCCTAATTATCTTTCTTCATTTATATTCCAATATGCTAAATATTATGATAATAAATCCAGATAATCTTTGTCGGTTCCTTTCCTAAGCATACTAAGTGGTAATTAAGACCCGGAACCCAACAAAACCTCAATGTTTTTGATGTATTCACAAATAAGATGAATCAAGTTACTTGAGGGTAGAATGGGGATAATTGTCATTATTTATCAAATGATATAATACATAAAAAGTACTTTTAAGCCCAAAAGCACTGTAAAAATGTGAGCTGCTTTTATCATTTGTTAAACAAAATTCCAAAGTTTAAAAAAAAGAAATAATGAAAGCCCTCATAAATCATTTATTCTTGAGCAGCAAAATAGCTTCCTGGTATACCCGCAGAAAACAAGCTAGTGGCAAACATATGCCTAGATAGGTGAATGGGTTAATACCGTGTAAAAGATTATTAACTAAAGATCAGTTGTATAGAGGGGGTCATCCCCCTGGCTCCAGCGTGGGCAGCAAAAGGTAGTTCTTATGAGTTAGACTTACCAGCAAGTTCTAGGAAAGCAGGGAGAGAAAAAGGTCCAGTCTGGGCATACCCCATAGGCCTGAATTATGTATCCAAACCAAGACCTAAATATGCAGCCAGCCCCTACCATCTGTAACTCACCATGGGAAGATTAAGAGGGTATCTAATCTAAGTCCCCTTGTTAAGGAATTTTATTACTGAGTGGGAGGCAGAATAGAAAAAGGTGAACAGCACAGCCTCTGGAGTCAGAATCCAGGATTGTATCACAACTCCACCACTTATGAGCTGCATGCACTTAGGTGGTTATTTAACCTCTCTGTGCCTCAGTTGTCCCATCTCTAAAATGGGGAGAATGATACTATCTACCTCAAAGGGGTTTAATGACAGCAGCATGTCAACAGGTTGGTACAGAGCAAGAATTCAGTTATTGCGTCCACATGTATGTGCATGTAAATAACACAGAACTTCTTAGTAGCATCATACCAATGCCATTTTCCTGGGTTTGGCAATTATGTAGAGACAGAGAGTAAATGAGTGGTTGCTTGGGGCTGGGGGTGGGAACAAGGAGTGACTACAAATGGGCCAAAGATGTCTTTGGAGGTAATGGCAATGTTCTAAAACTGGAATGTGATGATGATCAAAACTCTAAATTTACTGAAAGTCACTGAACTGGACCCTCAAAACGAGTGAATTTCACAGTATGTAAATTACAACTCAATAATGCTGTTTTAAAAAAATCAAGTGAGATGACTTGGCATCGCTTCGGACGTCTGACGTGCCGCGCACGTGTGCATTTTCATTAGAATGTTCAAAATTGGAATTGTTCTCAGACCCACTGCACGCAGGAAACATTGCTGGGGGAAGCGGTTGCACCCTCTTGGTAGCCCAACCAGTGCAGCCGACGCCTCTGTAGTAATTCAATGAAAATTGAAAATTTGTAAGTTTCTGAGAGGTGGGGCTGGCTCTGTGTCCCCCAGGGTGTTGCAGGAATTCCTGCTTCTAAGGTTGTAGCCCAGCCCTCCTGCCAAGAATAACTATAAATGCTGGGCAAGATGCTTTTAAAACCGTGTTTAAAGGCATCAGCGAGCAACTCGGGGAGTGAGGGTCCAAGAAAGAAAGGAGATACCGTGGAGTGAGCCCAGAGTTAAATGCTGTTTTCCCCTCAAGGTATTGGCTAAATCCAAAGAGACGCTCAGAGCCTGAGAAGCTGAGAATGTCTGCGCTCCATGTTGGAGCTCGGGACAAGTAGAGGGAACCCCAGTAAATACTAGCGTGTCCAGCAGGGGCCCGAGGGGCTCCACCGTAGGAGGAAGGGTCAACTAGAAATAGAGCAGCGCTTCTAAAGCTGAGGCCGAGCCTCAAATCTGCTCAACCCCTGATTGAATTAATGTGATTGGCCCCTCTCTTAACTGCCTGCCAAAAGCAAAATTTCAATCCTCTCTGGAGAAAGATAACATCAACCAGAAACACGAATTATCTCAATTTTCATGTACAATTTTAGGAATTCAATAAAATAGTTGCCAGGCATGTTAGGAGGCAGAAGACACGACTCCAAACCAGAAGACACAGACAGACCCAGAGGAGATCCAGATATTGGAGTTAGGAAACATGAACTTCATCTTTTACTTTCATCATGATTTAATTTCTTTTTAAAAAAATCTTTATTGTTGAAAGTATTACATATGACCTCTTTTTTTCCCCGTTGACCCCTTCTAGCCCATCGCCGCCCCCTACCCCATGGTTTAATTTCTTAATTCATAGGCTTTGTGATGTTCCAGAATTAGGAGCTGTCTCCCCAACTGGCCTAGGTCTGATTTAGATATTTTACATCCAATTATTGAGGTACAATAAATTGCACCCATTTGCATTTCCTGTTGGATGGGTTTTGACAGGTGTCTACGCCTGTGTAACGGCACCACGATGTTTTGTATCTGCATGGGTCTGTCCAGTCTGCCGTGTCCCACGGTGGACCTAGTTATGGTCCTTCAGTTTTACTGAAACCACAGATTTGGGAATGGGCAGGTGATGGCGAGGGGTGGGGAGGAACAGCAAAGCATTTAACTCTGGCTGGCAGACACCACCCTTTCTCCAGGTCTGGGGTCACGGGGAGGGATTTAACCCCTGAGCCTGAGCTACTCCAATGTCTGGATAAAAGCCACACATGATGTCCGTGTAGGTGTGAGTAACTGCAGAGAAGGGGATGTGCTTTTTCAGCGCTGTGGGTGCGTCTCAACAGGAGGAGAGGGGGTGGTGGTCACCTCTGCTCTTACCCCAAGATTCTTCCTCCCACAGCAAGTAGATGGGAGTGGGGAGCACCCCAGAGGCCCAGGGTACCGCAGGTACCTCCAGTGTGTATGTTGGGGTGGGAGCAGAAGAGAGCAAAGTAGGTTTTCTTTCAAGGTGAATTTATCTTAACCGCAACCACTAATATAAAATTCAGGACAAGTCTTAGCCTATGTCAGGACAGGAGTCAGAGAACCGGTCTTTTCGCACTCACCTGTTAAATTGAGAGCATTGACCCATGAACCAGGAGGTCACAGTTTGATTCCCAGTCAGGGCATGTGCCTGGTTACGGGCTCCATCCCCAATAAGGAGCATGCAGGAAGCAGCTGATCCATGAGTCCCATCATTGATGTTTCTATCTCTTCCTTCCTCTCTCTGAAATAAATTTTTTTTAAAAACATAGATAATACTCAGAGAATAGCAAAGTAAATTTCAGGGGCAGTGGTGACATTTCCAGAATACACACTGTTTGAACACTTCGGAATGACGTCTGAATTATTTCACGGTGTAAATTAAAAGTCAGCCCTGTAGTGTTGATTCATTTTCTCCTCCCCAAGTTGCCATAGTTGAACACACTGAAGTACAGGAGGGAGATATTAAGAGACCCTTCTTTCTCCACATGACTATGTCAATAGCCTTTCCTTTTATCTCTGTTAGGCTCCTTTTTTCAACGGGATCAATCATTTACTCCTAATAGTGATACTAAATTGATGTTATCGTATAAGGAGCTCCAGTTCTGAGCAGCCCCACCCCCCAGAGGTGTTCCAGAGATTTCAGAGCATTTAGTATTATTTTTAATCTAGTCAAATAAGTCCAGTCAATTCTTAATTCTCCATTTGTGCACTTAATTCTGTGCATCTTACCTTTGAAAAAATTTTCTCTAGAATTTTTACGACTTCAGTTTTTAGTCAAAGAGCAGTTTATGCTTATTGCAATACATTTAAACAAAGCAGTGTACCAAGTAAAAAGGGCAGGTCCCTCTACTGGAGTATGTCCACTTAATCCAGCCTGAAGGTATGTATCCTTCCTCAGTATTTTTCTATCCATCTAGTCCTGTCCTACTTTTAAATTTCATGAAATTTGTGTTTTTCTATACCTTGCACATTTCCACCTAACTATATGTTAAGGACATCTTTTCAGATGAGTACATATATGTTTATGGTATTAATAACAATAATAAAGAAGTACAAATTGAGTCCTGGCCGGTTTGATCAGTGGTTAGAGCATGAGTCCGCAGACTGACAGAGAGAGAGAGAGAGAGAGAGAGAGAGGAGAGAGAGAGAGACAAACAGAGAGAACCCATATGCTCACCCTGGCCTTGCCACACGCTGTGGGATTTCCTAAGCTTCCTGTGAATCAGAGCCAAGTCAGAGTTGCTCAAGCTTTTCCTTTCCGACCACCCCATCCCCACCAAGGATTCACCCTGCGCCCTCACTGGGTGCTGAGGATGCAGGAGGGAGGGAAGAGGGGAGCGGGGTTTCAAGCTCTTTAAAAAATTAAATTAACAATAACTTATTTTTCACACAATACTAATAGTCTATTGCATAAATTTCATCGCAACTTAGAGTTCTTATTAATATTTTGAAGTTAAGTAGCTCTCTATTTATATTCTTATATATAAAACTTGGAGTATATGAGTGTATTTTTTTTTATTGGAACCAGTTTCATTGGTTGCCTAGTATCTTCCCACCCTGTGCCCGTGTTTTATTAGGGTTGTTCTGTACTCCCGGGGCATTCTAAAAACTTCTACAAGTGCAAAACAGTCTCCATAACTACCGCGCTTGTGTGCATCCATGATTATTTCCTTAGGTGGCAATTTTAGAAGAAGAATATCTGTGTCATGGAGTGTGTGTATTTATTTATAAAGTTACTGAATTATGTTGCCAGATTACCCTATGAAATTGTACTGATTTATACTCCCTAAAAGCTAAAAAACCTTCCTACCCTGGAGGCCGGGTAATACAGTAGAAAGAACACTCAGAAGAAATACAAACATAAAGAAACCATTCAGGCACTCCCTGCTCTTCTGGTAGCAGCCGGTGTACCCTTCTCCCCGCCCCAGGACTGTCTCTTCAGTTATGCAACCAGGGAGTTGGGTTAGCTTGGAATTGGCAGACTTTCCCCACACAGGGCCGGATGTAAATAATGTAGGTCTTGTGGACCATATGGCAGTAATTTTCAGCGGGGGTGGTGGTGGTGATGTGACTTTGTGCTCTCAGAGTCTTGAGGCATCTTTGGTTATCACAACTCGGGAGAGAGGCCCATGGGCATTTGTCTAGTGGGTGGAGACCAGGGATGCTGCTCCACACCCCACAAGGCACAGAACAGCCTCACTAGGAAGAATCACCTGGCCCCAAATGGCAGTGGTGCCACCATTGAGAAACGAGCCATATGGTCTCTGTCACTACTCAACTCTGTCACTATAACCCAGAAACAGCCACCGACAACATCGGAGTGAGTAGGTGTGACTGTGTCCCAATAAAACTTTATTTACGGACACTGAAATTTGAATTTCATATCATTGTCACATGTCATAAAATGCTCTAAATTTTTTTCATTAAACGTTTTTTAAAATTAAATTTAAAAAATTTCAATCATTAAAAAAGATCATTCTTAGAGTGAGGCCACACAGAAACAGATGGTGAGCTGGGCTTGGCCTTCCAGCCACTTTGCTGGCCTCTGGGATAGTTGAACTCTACTAGAGGGAGATTCTTTTGATGGTGGCAACATTGAGTACTTATTATATGCCGGGTAAAGTATGTGGGTTGTTGTCTTGTTTACTCTCATATCAACCCTGTGGGAGGTTCTTAACCCATTTTAAAGATGAGGAACTTGAGGCCAAGAGAGGTGAAGTCATGTGTCTCTTAGTTACAAAGTGGCGGAGCTGGGGTTTGAACCCAGCATATGAAAATAGGCCACCTGGCTCCAAAATCACAAGGTTTTTCCTCAAGTCTCTAGATGTCTGTCTGAGGTTGGGACTGAGGTGCAGAGTGGAGATAAAGAGAGGGACAAAAAGTAGGGTGTAGGGCCTGGTCAGTGTGGCTCAGTGGTTGAGCATTGACCCATGAGCTAGGAGGTCATGGTTCAATTCCCTGTCAGAGCACATGCCCGGGTTGCAGGCTCGATCCCCAGTAGGAGGTGTGGGAGGCAGCTGATTGATGATTCTCTCTCACCATTGATGTTTCTGGCCTTCTCTCCCTCTCCTTTCCTCTCTCTGAAATCAATTTTTAAAAAAAGAGTAGGGCGTAAGGAGTAATGGGGACATGACGCATGTGAAGAAGGCTGGGAGACAACGTAGCTTCCTGTTGACATGAGGTAGGGAGGAGGCTCCCTGGCTGTGGGTGGGCTCCTAAGATTCCCTGTTCACCCCCAGTTTGAGCTAGTACTCTCGAAAAGTGTTCATCCCAGGCCTCAGTGCTTAGCTCCATCCATTAGCCTTGGCTCAGAGCTCCTTGCTTCTTCCCGTGGGTGTGTCCCCACTGAGCTCCGTGCTCGTCCAGCAGGGCCCAGTGAACCACTTCAGCCTTCACAAGCCCTTCTCTCCATTAAAAAAAAATAAAAATTCTATTTTGTGACTATGTTGTCATCAAGATAACTACAATCCATGTTGGAGTTACTATTATATACTAGTGGCCTGGTGCACGAATTCATGCACATTTAAAGAAAATTAGAAGAAATATTTTAATATTGCTATTTGCTCTTTCTCTATAATACAAGTGTCAACCAAATTCATGATCGACAATGACAGATCGAAACACATGCGTGGGATTGGCGCCACCAAGAGCTTTATATGTTTGGTGCATGCGTGAGTCAACTTAGCCTTTTATAGATGTAGAATAAACTTGCTTAATTAGACCTGCTTTCTGATTTAGCTAAACTTCTCCAGCCCAGTGAGGCACCCCAACTTCTCTTTCAGGTAATTGTCAGCAACACAGCAGTAAATATCAACATGAAGCAGATTATTATTGTAGATCACGCAGGGAGAACAAAGGGTACAATATTTAACTGCAGCAGTGTTTGACTATATTCTGCGCAGTGAGAAAACCTGAAGTCATTTTCAAGGTCCGCCATTTCTTTCTTCTTTTCAGTTGGGTCAAGTTTCTAAGCTTTCTAAATCTCCGTTTTTGGGCTAATGAAAAGAAAATAGGATTCCACCGAGTCTCCTATCTACATACTCTAGGACTTCTGTGAGGATGAAGTGAGATGAGGCAAGGGAAAACACTTCACAGACATTTGGTAAAGTCTAAAATGTTTCCACCTGGCTATAAAGCAAGTCGTGTTCCTGGGCTGGAGAAATTCTAAGGAGGCTAGTCGCTAGGGAGAGGAAGCTGGGCATTGCTATGTGACGTCATTACACAGAGCCCACAGCAACCATTTCCAGGCTGGGCTGGGCTGTGGGCCACATTTTGCGCCATGGGGTCTTGGCAGCATTGGCTGTGATTTGGTGGGATGTTGCTCCAGGCTGGTGGCGGGGCCTATATCCCACTAGGGCAGTGGTTCTCAACCTTCCTAATGCCGCAATCCTTTAATACACTTCCTCATGTTGTGGTGCCCCCCAATTTCATTGTTACAAATTGAACATAATTAAAGCATAGTGATTAATCACAAAAACAATTATGTAATTAATATGTGTTTTCCGATGGTCTTAGGTGACCCTTGTGAAAGGGTCGTTCGACCCCCAAAGGGGTCGTGACCCACAGGTTGAGAACGGCTGCACTAGGGGGAAGCTGAGTGTTACTCTGTGGGTGCCAGGTCCGTGGTGCCGTTTCTCTGTAAATGGTCGGTGCGTGTCATGGCAGCTCCTGCATTGAGCATCTGCCCCCTGGTGGTCAGTGAGTGTCATAGCGACCGGTCGGACGGTCGGACACTTAGCATATTAGCCTTATATATATATATATAGATTAGAGGCCCAGTGCACGAAATTCATGCACTTGGGGGGGGGCCCTCAGCCCAGCCTATGCCCTCTCGCAGTCCAGGAGCCCTTGGGGGATGTCTGACTGACCGCTAAGGCCTGCTCCCCGGGGAACGGGCCTAAGCTGTCAGTCGGACATCCTTAGCGCTGCCGAGGAGACAGGAGAGGCTCCTGCTACTTCCGCTGCGCTCACCAGCTATGAGCCTGGCTTCTGGTTGAGCGGCACTCCCCCGTGGGAGCGCAGTGGCTACCAGGGGGCAGCTCCTGCATTGAGCGTCTGCCCCCTGGTGGTCAATGTGCGTCATAGTGACCAGTTGTTCCCCCATTCAATCGATTTGCATATTAGCCTTTTATTATATAGGATTATTTGTACAGTCATTTTTTTCTTCCAATTTAAAAAGAAATGAATGTGAAAGCATTTTCATGGGCCCCCGTAAGAATCTTGGGTCCCTGGCACTGTCCTTCCTGTGCCCAGCATGGTAGCAGTTCTGGGCCTGGTCCCCACAGTTCTGGGATCGAGTCACAGTTGCCAAGTCACAACTTGTCCTTGAGCAAGTTTCTTTATTCTCTGGACTAAGCTCTCCTTGTTTTAAAAGTAATAATGACATTTTATAAATCTAAATCAGGAGGCGATGATCAAATGATCCATGGTTTTGTTCATTTGTTTGCTCATACCTGCATTTGGCGATATTTTTTCTTAATTGAGCAGCTACTGTAAGCTCATAGTTCTCTGGGCACCTTCATGTCTCTGAGAAACACGTGGTTGAGAAGAGCTTTTAGTAAAACACAGGCAAGTGCTAGATGAGTCTTAGGTACTTGATAGGCAGTCTGTCATTCACAAGCCCAAGAAGTGAGCACTGTTTTCAGCTTCGATGTACAGATGAAAAAACTGAGACTCAGAGTGGACCAGGGATTCAAACCCTGACTGTTTCACACCAACTCCTTCCTGCCTTCTCAACCGTTTAGGAAACATTGAGGAGGCGCCTCCCTTGCAGTCGAGTTGGTCGTGTGTCAGTGGTTCCCGCAGGCCAGGCATCAGTGCTAAGGAACCGTCACACTCAGTGGCCTTGGGGACAGTCCGGTCTCATACGTGGTGCCACTGTGCCCACATTCTGCCCCGCTCTCCCCAGTAGGGCACCAGTGATGTTAGAAACCCTGACCCCTCCTGTCATACCTGTCTGTGGGCTTCACATCTGCAGAACCCCCAGTTAATCTCCTGTCAGCCAGACGCCTGACTCTGTCACCCCTGCTAATCAAGCCTGCTCCCTGTTCCTCTCCTGGGAGAGCTGCAGTGCATGAGCCCAGGCAGCTCTGAGCTTTGCCCGACTCCCCTGTGGAGATACGATCCCCGCATTTGTGGAGGGAACAGGAGCTCAGGGAGGTGAGCTGAGGCCAGAAGGGGACGACACAAGTCCCTCGAAGATGTTGCAGACCTTATTGTTTGGGGCTTGCTGAGGCGCCCACCCCAAGCGCAGTGCTGGCTTCCACCCACCAGCTGTGCATCTCTCTGGGCTGTTTCCTAGTGAAAGGGGAGATATTTGCCTCTTTTCCCACAGTCATTGGGAAGACGGAATAAGTCACACATCCCAAGCTCTTAGCATAGTGAATACATCTCAGTTATTATCATTAATGTGAGTGAGAGCAATTTCCTGTGTGCACACTGTCCTAGCCCTGCCTCAATTTAATGCAACTAGACCAGTGATGGCGAACCTTTTGAGCTCGGTGTGTCAGCATTTTGAAAAACCCTAACTTAACTCTGGTGCCGTGTCACATATAGAAATTTTTTGATATTTGCAACCATAGTAAAACAAAGTTTTATATTTTTGATATTTATTTTATATATTTAAATGCCATTTAACAAAGAAAAATCAACCAAAAAAATGAGTTCGCGTGTCACCTCTGACACGCGTGTCATAGGTTCGCCATCACTGAGCTAGACCTTTAGTAGCGACCACTCTGAGCTACACGGGCCCTGGGCCAGCACGGGGGAGGCTGAGATGAACCAGTGCATCCCTTGTTCTTCTTTTTCTAAAAATATTTTTATTGATTTCAGAGAGGAAGGGAGAGGGGGAGAGAGATGGAAACATCAATTATGAGAGAGAATCATTGATCGGCTGCCTCCTGCTGGGGATCGAGGCCGCAACCCGGGCAAGTGCCCTGACCGGGAATCGAATTGTGAGCTCCAGGTTCATGGGTCTACGCTCAACCACTGTGCCACACTGGCCAGGCTTTTCACCCTTTTTAATGGGTAGAGTTGGAGAGGGATATTTGTTAAATATGAATTAAGCACCTCCTAAAAGTTAGGCACCATTCTAAGTGCTTGGTTACCAGTGAGGCTCAGAGAGATTAAGCAAGAACTAGCCCAGAGTTTTACCGCTGACAAGTGGCAGAGCCAACCCGGCAGCATGATGTGAGAGGCTTGTTGAATCCGACAGCCACCTTGCAGGGTTGGAGTCTCATATGCAGGTAAGGAAGTAACTGATGTCAGAGAGGGTGAAAGACTCGGCCAGAGGCAGCCCTGAGATGTGGGCTCAGGAAGCAGGACTGAGCTGTTCCCCTCCCTGAAACCCCCTCCCCTGTGCCTTTAACATCCCCATTCAGCCTTCACTCAAGGGTAATATTTCCAGATGAAAGACGCTAGCAGATGCAAAAAGAGTCACCTGGAGGCTTTGACTGGGGCTCCAAAAACCCTGAGCTGGCTCTACACATTCAGCCCTGACAACCCCTTTCAGTCTTTAGAGAATCAAGGTCCTATTGACAGATGCAGAGATGTTGACATGCGTCTGGAGGCCTTGCTGCTGCTCCAAGGAGAAAGGCATAGATCAGGCCGGTGAATGTGCTTCCTGCTGTTCATCAATCCTGCCTTTGTTTTGCACGTAAGCGAGAATGATCGCCTTGAACAAATCCATCATTAGGTTGTGTGCCTTTCTACAAGAATAGGAGCACCAGGTAGAGGAGAGGGAGAGTGTGGTCCAGGGGCACATTCAGAGCCAAACTCCAGGGACAAAGGGGGCAGGTGTCTGAGCAAAGAGCTCTGAAGACGAGTCTGATTGCACCCACACCCATCCATCAGGCCCGGATTCGGCACCTCTTCCTCTCCCCACCGACTACCCATCACCTGGCTTTTTAAAAACCCTCTGAAGATTGCACCTTCGAATTTGGTTTGCTGAGCTTGAGAATTGGGAACCTGGGGCCGCTCTGAATTTATGTTTCCTCTGTGATGTTTGCAATCAGACGGTCTTTGAGCATTGGCTGTCGCTGGCTCGGACTCATTCTTCAGTGATTAGCTAGGGTTGGCCATTCTGTCTTTCGTGACAGGCTGAGTCACTGCACCTGGGGGCGGGGGGGCTTCTCTGAGAACTTGGGGAAACTTTGAGAAGACAGCCATTTGGCTGTAGGATCTGAGCTCTTTGGCCTCACAGATATCAGATGTCCATAAGAGTGACAGGTTTAGGCAACCTGTCTTAACTCCCACACTCACCCTCAACCCTTGATAAATAGTTGGGACCATGGTCACGAGTCCCAGGAAGTTTGGGGGTTGCAGTTGGTGGTTCCTTTCTTCATGTGCGTTTTTGGGTTGTCTTTGATCTAGAGCAGTGATTCTCAACCCGGGGCAGTGTTGCCCCATTCCCTGGGGGACACTGGCAATGTTTGGAGACGTTATTGTCATAGCTCGGGGAGCAGGGTGCTGCTGGCCTCCAGCGGACAGAGGCCAGGGACGCTACTCAGTATCTTCCAGTGCACCATCCTATTAGGGATCGAGGCTGCCTCCCCTGACTTGGTGAATTGACAACTCAAAGGTCCAGAAATCAGTATTTTACCAAGCCCTCCAGGGAACTGTGATGCATGAAGTTTGAGACCCACTGACCTAGAGCAGTCAGCGTTATAAAAGTGAAGAGCCCAGCTGGTGTGTGGCTTCATGGTTGAGCATCGACCTATGAACCAGAGGTCATGATTTGATTCCCGGTCAGGGAACATGCCAGGGTTGCAGCTCAATCCTCAGTAGGAGCGTGCAGGAGGCAGCCAATGATCCTCTCTCATCATTGATGTTTCTCTCTCTCTCTCCCCTCCCTTCCTCTCTGAAGTCAATAAAAAATATA
>NW_005356712.1:2904709-2909721 GCF_000412655.1 Myotis brandtii
GTATTCACCAGACCTTGCTCCTTCAGATTACCACTTGCTCTGATCGATGGCACACACACTTTCTGAGCAGCACTTCAAGACATACGAAGAAGTGGAAAGTTGGGTCTCTGAATGGTTTGCCTCAAAACAAGAAAAGTTCTATTGGGACGGTCTCCACAAATTACCTGAAAGATGGGGAAATGTGTAGCTAGCAATGGACATGACTTTGAATAAAGCACTTTTGATGTTTCTCTTGAAATTATCGTGTTTTCTTTGATTACAAAATCCGCATTAGTAACTGGTACACCTGGTAATCATAACTGGCGGTGCTCCAGGGCTTAAATGTTATATCAACCCTTGATTTCTCTGTATCGTTCGCTTCTGCTTTTCTAGTGTGCGGTTCATCTCAGGCCAGGTCCTTCTCGCAGGTAGCCCCTGGGCGCTCAGGTGCAGCCCACCAGCTTAGCTACTCTAGGGGCTAGAGCAGCGGTTCTCAACCTGTGGGTCGCGACCCCTGTAGGAGTCCAACGACCCTTTCACAGGGGTCGCCTAAGACCATCGGAAAACACATATATAATTACATATTGTTTTTGTGATTAATGACTATGTTTTAATTATGTTCAATTTGTAACAATGAAATTGGGGGTCACCACAACATGAGGAACTGTATTAAAGGGTCGCGGCATTAGGAAGGTTGAGAACCACTGGGCTAGAGGATATCTTTAAGGAAAACAGGTCCCATGCCTGGGTCAGGACTGGAAGGGAGGTTCAGCCTGCTCGGACCTCTAGGACTGAGACGTGGGAGGGTAATTTCCCAGTGGAAAACCAGGCTGCTGTTACTAGACGGGGGAATGGTGTCCAGCTCCTCAGATGCCTGTCCACCGGATGGCTGAGAGGGTCAAGCCCGCATCCACCCCGTGACTCTCTTTGTCTCTCCCTTGGTGGTTGACTGAGCCCTCCTTTCCATCTGTCTGTCCATTTAATCTGATTGCCACCGGCTCTGGATCCAGATCTCTTCCTGGCTCCTTGGGCAGGGATTCTGAACTAGAAAACATATGTCATTTGGGCTGGATAACTCTTAGTGCGGGCGGCTGTTTAACAAGATCCCTGGCCTCCACCCACTAGAAGCCAGTAGTACGCCCCCCTCCCCACCCCCGCCGTTACCCTGCAAAATGCTTCTGGATATTGCCAGATGTCCCCTGGGAGCCACACCCCCCACTGCAGGAGCCTCTGCGTTAGCTCAGTGTTTTTTCTCTGGTCTCTGAGCCACTAGACATGGGCTACTTTCACTCTTGGAGGGTCCACTTCCTTATCTCCAAGTCCTTGGGGGCGAGGCTCCTCTGTGCCCCAGATACTGACAGCACTTCTCACTGAAGAACCACGGTCCCGTGGCAGCAAGGTCCCCATCTCTGTGGCCTCACCTTCACGCTGCCACACCAGGACCAGGACCGGTCACATCTCTGTCAGCTCAGCCCCACTTGGGGTGCTTTGGAATATAGACACCCCATCTTGACCTTGGAATGTGACCCATCACAAGGCTGTCTCCACCGTGTCTGCAAACTACAGACAGTGTGACATCTCTTTGGGTGGCACTTTGAGTCTTGGGGAGCTGAGCGAGGGAGGCAGTCTATTTCCTGAAGTTCAGACGTGAGGGTGCCTGGCGTCTGGGGTTTCTTAAAGGTGAACCAGGGTCTCTCGCAATGCGCTTGCCTGGTCTGTCCCCGCTGAGCCCACTCAGGCAGTAAATTTCACAGAATGACTCTGTGTGGGGAACTTCTCAGCAGCCCTTTGTTCCACGGACAATTAGCATCCACTGAACATTAACTACAGGGTGGCTGCATAATTTTTAAAAAATGCCACATTTCCATTGGGGGAGAATTTCAGCTCAGGCAACTCTGAGCGGCTCTGATTTAAGATCCATAAACTCAGTTCAAGGCAATAAATATGAAAGTAATTGATGATGTAGTGTGCGAGGAACTTAAGACCCATCCATCACATCGGAGCAAGCCAGGGCTATGGACGCGCTCTGAGAACACGGTGATAGGGACGAATAAATGGCCACAGGGACCTAGACAGCTCCGCCTTCCCCATAACTCACCGCTGCTTCTCCCTAGACGCGTGGCCTTCTTCCCCAAAGAGCCTCTTGCCCAGGTTTTGTCTTCTCCGGCCAGAGAGAAGCAGCACTAAGAAAGAAAGCTGCAAACAAGAACCTGGGTTGCTCAAGGGGAAAGCTGTCTTTTAATGCACACCTACTACGTGCAAGGCTCTTGCTTCATATGTCAACCCCCTGCTTCTTAGGCCAAAGAGGGGGTTTGGGCTCCTGGGATGCCCAGGTCGTGCATCACAAAGTCCACGAACACCTCCTTTCACCTGTTTCTGGGTCCAGATGCCAAGCCCCACTTGCAGATTCCACGGAATGACTCTGTGTGGGGACCTTCTCAGCAGCCCTTTGTCCCGGCAGCCCCCACCTGTGGTCTGCGAATCGCTCATCCGACGCCGTCACTGACTGCTGTTTCTGTGGGTCTATTTCAACGTGAGACCATTTACAATTGAAGTTGATGGAGCACAGGGCTGGCTGTTTCTCTCCCTTCACAGGGACATTGTGGTGATGGCAGCGTGGGGCCTCTGTCTGTCAACTCTTGTTTTGTCCTCACTTAAGCCTGAGCCAGGGCGCAGTAAGCCAGCCTCTTCCAATTAGCATTTTCTCCGGGTGGAAGAGACAGGTCCGTGTCTGTGTGGTCTGAGAGGGCTCTGCATTGAAGCGGGGCCCAGCTTCTCTGGGTCTCCAGGCTGCCTCTCCTCACGCTCAGGGCTTCTCTCCCAGGGGGGTAACACAAAAGGACCCCCCTCGAGAGCCTTGCTGGTGGTCTCTCCTCCTTCCTGAATATCAGAAATGGGGCCTCCCCCTCAGGGAGAACGAGGTTCAAATCCTTAGCCGACCTCTGAGTCTCAGTTTTCCCATTTGCAGAATGGGGGCATCAGTGCCCTCCTCACGGGTGGATTTCTCACTCATTTACTCACCCTTTCATTTATTTAAACATTCCTTCATTTAGTCTTTGTGGAGTGCCAGTCCATGCCCATCACTGTGGTAGTTGCTGAGGACACAGGAGCGAAATAGTCACGGTTGTTACAGAGTCAATGAGCTCAGGCAAGTGAAACACCCACATGAGCAGACCCCAGACTTGTCTGCAGATTGGTATGACCTGGAGACCTTTCAAACTTTCAACCCCAGGCCATACCACAGTGCAAATTAGTCCAGGGTCCACAAACTTTTTATTAAGGACCCAGTCAGTATACATTTCAGCCTTTCTGGGCCACATGGTCCCTGCGTGGCTACTCAACTCTGCCTGTATAGTGCAAAAACAGCCATAGACAATGGGCGTGGCTGTGTGACAATAAAGTTTTATTTATAAAAACAGGCTGTGGGCCATATTTGGTCCATGGTTATAGTTTGCTGACCCCTGAATTAAATCACAATGCGAGAGGGGGGCACAGGCATCAGATGACTCCAGTAGCTGACAGTTCTGGGAACACTGACACGGCCCGTGTTAGCTGTTATCATTATTACTCGGCAGCAGCTCAGGGAAGTTAAGTAACTTGTCCAGTTAGTGTCAAACGCAGGGCAAAAACCCTGGTCTTCCTAACTCCTAACCCCATTCTTTTGATCACTCTGCTTCTTTGTTTTAAGCTCTCAGGGCCTCAGTTTCTCTATCTGTGAAATGGGAGCGATACTACACCTCCCTGACAGAGTGGCTGAGAGGACTGAATGTGAAAATTGACCTAAACTGCAAGTTTGTCGCCATTACAGACGAGAATCAGGAGGAATAGATGGCGTTGCCGGTGCTAGGGTAACTGTGGGGCCCTTGACAGACAGGCAAGCGGGGGGAGCGATGGGAAAGAAAGTCGTGGGCTCTGTCTTTGCACAGAAGGGCTTCATCTAGTGCCCTCCTCACGGGTGGATTTCTCACTCATTTACTCACCCTTTCATTTATTTAAACATTCCTTCATTTAGTCTTTGTGGAGTCCCAGCCGAGGTCCCACCCTGGGAACTGGGGCTGGAGGTGTGGGTCAGGGCAGAGTGGGACCCCTGGGTTCCTGGGATGCCTGACTGTCCCAGGTCTCGCAGGACATGGGGAAGTGAAGCCGCCATTCAGAGCATCGGGCTACCGGCTTGTTTTTGCTGGAGTTAGCAGGAAAAACCCATCACCTCTCAGCGCTAAGCCAAATGCTGCTTGAGACACTGAACACATAAAGATGAGTAATTGGTAGCATCTCTTTTCCAGGAGCTCACAGTCAAGGGTGCTGGGGAGAACGGACGTGTAAGCAGAGACTCTGTATAATGAGGATGTAGCCTGGAGAAGTAAGCGCAGGATGCTATAGGAGGGACATGTCAGGGTGTCTGCCCTTGTGCATTCACGGAGGGCTTCCTGGAGGAGCCATGCCTAAGCTGGATCTCGGAAAAGAGGTTGGCATGAGTTGGGCTAAGAGAAGTAGGGAGGGGGGGTGCAGAAGAGTTTTTAGATAGAGAGAACAGCTTCTTTGAAAGTGGGACTCCGGGAGGACTGGGCAGGGCCAGGGACAGCAATGGCCATGAGCGATTTTAAGCCCAGGACTGGCTCTTAGTGCTGTCCTGTCGCTTTCTCAGATACACGGGGCCTTTCTTCCACTTTGGCCTGGGATCAGCATGTTCTTCCTCCCATCTGACCTTTCTTAGTGACTTGAGTCGATAGGATGCTATAACGGAGTCCTTGAGACAGTGATATTGAATAATACAGCACGCCCGCCCTCAGTGTCATATTAGTAGCACCACACATATTTCCTCATTGATCATTTATCTCCCAAGCACATCTGAACCAAACCAATGTGGATCCTTTGCCACAATGAGATTCTTCTATGTTTTTCTAGATGTTAAGATTTTATTTCCTTTTTTGCATTTTAATTTTATTACCTTGTTTCATAAACGGATTCTGACATTTTAAGATGACCCCCTCCTCTTTTCAGACCCTAGCAGTAAAATTATATCGAGGGGAATT
>NW_005356712.1:2909746-2944976 GCF_000412655.1 Myotis brandtii
GGCTACGGGGAGAGGAGGAAAGAGAGATTTCCTGATATGTCTCATGGTTTAGAATCAGGGGTGATTGACAGTGCCACTCCCCCTCCAATCTGTGGGTGTGTCTCATGGAATTAGAGCTCATTGCCTTACTTTTCTTGTTATGCCCTGCCCCCGGCCCCACCATGGGGCATGCATACCTGGCCTACAGTTAACATGTTGGATTCTCCTTCTACCTTCCCCGCAAGGAAGATAATTACTCGTGTGGCACCCGGGTCTCCCATTATTGGGTTACGAGGTTAAAAATCCCCGATCCGCTTCAGTACGTTCGGCAGTGAGCACATGATGAAATGTAACGAAGTGCCTCTGCTGTCTCTCGCTCTCTGCCAGCAGTGGGGAGTAATGGAGGCCATCGGAGGGGCTCAAATAAACCTCAGTGGGGACTCCCGCGGCGGGTGGTGCCGTCACTGTCCACATGTTTGATTTATGGCGAACGGGGACCCCAGCTCGGCAGTAAGGAGATGGTGATGGTCTTTTAAAAAGGGGAGAATGATTTGGGGAGGGGATGTTAAATATATTCTAGTTTCCCCACTAGATCTTGAAGGTGCTTCCAAGTTGGTTTCACCATTTTAAAAATTAATTTATTTGCTTATTATTTTTTTGTTAATCTTCACCTGAGGATATTTTTTTCATTGATTTTTAGAGAGGGTGGGGGAGAGGGAGGGTGAGGGAGAGAAAAACGTCAATGTGAGAGAGACACATTGTTTGGTTGCCTCTGGCATGCATCCTGACCAGTGCTGGGGATCGAACCTGCAACCCAGGTATGTGCTCTTGACCAGGAATTGAACCTGAGACCCTTCAGTGCATGGATGACACTCTAACCATTGGACAACACCATCCAGGGCACTGGTTTCACCATTAAAAATTTTTTTTAACCAGGCCTGGGGCCAGGAGGAAGGGGTGATCGAAGAGACTTGAATTGTGACTCTGTGATGTCTTCCTCTCACAGCGTCTGCACTTTCTTGCCTTCTTCCCTGCGCATCAGCCCTCTGTCTGCTGGGCTACCATTTACCCATGCCTTCACTGCTCACCTGTCTCACCCAGGCAGGCTTCCACCTGGAGACACTCCCAAGGGGGCCCTTTCTCTGTCTACCCCCTCGGCCATGACCATCTCCACCACCCCTCCCGTTGCAACATACACATCCTCAGGGTCTTCTCTCTGCCTTGATCAAGTGACAAGTGGATAATCGTATTAATTGGCCCAGACAGAAGCAGTGAGAGGAGAGAGTTAATTTTCCTTTCCCTTGTCTTCACGGCTGACATGGATTCAGCAGTGGCATGTCATCGGAGACCTTGCAGGAGACAGTGAGCGCTAGAAGAACCCGGGGTGGGGGCGAGACTGGCTGGACTGCTGTGGTCCTCCCATACCCAGCCCCTCTCTTCTGTAACATGGCATTGAAGCAGCACCCCCCCACCCCACAGGGTGCTGGGACTAGGTGAGCCGGGGGGTGATGCCAAGGGGTCCTGCACATTTGGGCTTGGAGACGACGGGCCATTTGTCCAAGGGCTCCCACTGTGTGAGTCGCAGAAGTGAGTCTTCACCCAGGTCTTCTGGCTGCAAAGAAAAAATTTTTTTCATAATGTAGATGTATATCAAATCATCACATGGTATACTTTAAATATCTTACCACTTTATTTGCCAATTATACCTCAATAAAGCTGAGGGGGGAAAGAAAAAGAAAAAAAATCTCTGCTAATCAGCCAAGGAAATGAGTTCCTCAGCTCTAAATCAGCGGTTGACACACTTTTTCTCTGAAGGGCCAGGTAATAATTGATTTTGGCGGTGGGGGCCCTCTTGTCTCGGTGGCAGAAGCAGTCACAGACAATATGTAAACGAGTGGGTGTGGCTGTGTGCCAATCAAATCTTATTTACCAAAGCAGGTGACGGCTGGATGTGGCCTGAGGGTCACAGTTTGCCAACCACTGCTCTAAATCAGAGTCCTGGAGAGCTTTGTCATGTTCTAACGGGTGTGTTCATTCTAGAGGCAGAGTGATGATGACAGTGACAAAAGCAGTAATAACAGTATGTCAGGCACTCAGCGGAGCCCTGTTCCAATTATATTACCCCCTTCATCCTCCTGACTTCCCTATGAGGGAGAGATTATGACCCTCTTTCTATAGGCAACAGAACAGAGTCCAAGAGGTGAACGTGCCCAAGGTGTCATAGTTAGTAAGTGGCAGAGCCGATGTTGGGACATAGGTCTGCTGCCAGTCCCACGCGCCCTCCCACACTCCAGTGGGCAGCTGGGTGACCGGGAGACCCTTCTTGTTCAGAAAGAAGGATTTGGCTCTGACTCCAAAGGAGGTCCACGCTCAAGGTCTTGCCTCTAGTTTAACCCCCTACCCGTGCAGATTGGGTTGACCACAATATCTCTGTTCCTGCCGGGGTCCTGCTTCTAGGCGGTAGCTCTGTTTTGCCTCATTGCCAGGGGATCCTGAATTGGTCTCTCCTGGGACTAGTCCCTTCCATCAAGAGGAAGCAGCACAGGCCCTGGGCTGTGTTGTTCAGTGTCTAGGGCAGTGATGGTGAACCTATGACACGCGTGTCAGAGGTGACACGTGAACTCATTTTTTTGGTTGATTTTTCTTTGTTAAATGGCACTTAAATATATAAAATAAATATCAAAAATATAAATCTTTGTTTTACTATGGTTGCAAATATCAAAAAATTTCTATATGTGACACGGCACCAGAGTTAAGTTAGGGTTTTTCAAAATGCTGACACGCCGAGCTCAAAAGGTTCGCATCACTGGTCTAGGGCGTCAGCCCCCACACGGAAGGGTCGTGAGTTTGATTCCTGGTAATGGCTCACATACCTGGGTTGCAGGTTCCGTCTCTGGAGCATGTGGGAAGCAATCTATGTGTCTCTCCCACATCAATGTTTCTCTCTCTCCCTCTCCCCCTCCACCCCACCCTTCTACTTTCTCTAAAAATCAATGGGAGGAAAAAGAGAGTGAGCAGCACAATCCTGTTAATCCCTAGCATCTCATTCCTGTCGTGGCACCTGGGCCCACCTCGTCTACACACTCGCTGGTGCCAGTGGTTCCCCGGACAACAGCATAGACACCACAGCCCCCGGATGAAGAAATAGGAGCTTGGGAAGTTGGTTATCATTGTCTCAGGTTATCAAGAAACTCAGTTTGGCCTTGCAGAATCATGGAGCTATAACCTTTAGAGGCACACGTCATTGAAATGCTTTTAGATCTGATCTATTTGAATTGATATTAAAGCAAATAGAGCTCTTCCCTGCTATGTGCATAATATCATGAGCAGCTTTCATCAAGGACTGGTTGGCACCTTGGCTAAGTCAGTGGGGCTTTAGCTGGCGACGGGCCTATGGCCCCCAAAGAAACTTTGAATAGTCTAAGTTTCTATTTTTTCAGGTATTTTTGGGCCCAAGAGAATCTTCCTGTGGATTTGAAAGCAGCGGCATTATTAGGTTCTCACTCAGGCTGAGCTGGAAGCTTGGGGGCGGCGTGGAACTTCCACTTCATTTGTGGTGTTTCTGAGGATGAGCTCTGCGGCTTGATGGCTGAGCTCAAACCCCAGCTCTACCGCCTGAAATGAAGTTTCAGAGATCCAATTAAATAATACATCTGAAGCACTTAATCTGAGTCCTGCCATGCAGTAGGTGCTCACTAAATGTTAGCTGTTATTATTAACTAGAGGCCTGGTGCACAAAATTTGTGCATGGGGGCAGGGGGGGAGGGTCCCTCAGCCTGGCCTGCACCCTCTCGCAATCCAGGACCACTGGCTCCTAACCACTCACCTGCCTGCCTGCCTGATCACCCCTAACCACCTCTGCCTCAGCCCCCGCCGCTGCAGCTTTGTCTGGAAGGACATAGGGAACAACGTCCAGAAGGTCATTCGGCTGTCTGGTCTAATTAGCATATTATGTTTTTATTATTATAGATAGTATTATGTGCTCCGAGGTCTTTATCTCCAGGGAAACATTTAAGGATAGGGTAGCTCCTCTGTTATCCAAAACTGCTTAGAGGCTCAGAAACGTCAACCGACAGTTTCTTGTGCTCCTTTCCAACTCTAGGACTGCATGTTTGTGTGGTTTTTTCTTTATTTTTTCTATCACCATTTTTCCTCTTTACCCTCTTCCACCCCCATTCCACCACACTGTTGTCCATGAGTAGTTCTCGTTCTCTCTCTCTCTCTCTCTCTCTCTCTCTATCCCTCCATAGGGCTGCATGTTTTAAACAATAAATGGTGCACATGTCTCAGAAGTAGACATATTGTGGGAAGCTAATAGTGTATGTGGTGGGGAGAGAGTAGCAAGGCTTTAGCTCTATAGGAAACTGGGTTCAACTTTAAGGTCCACTAAGTACTAGGGATGGGCTTTAAGTTATCATCAGTTTCCTTATCTTTAAACCTGGGATACAACCTCATAGGGTTGTTGCACTAAATGAAGAAATGGCTCTAAGAGGTGTATTCCCACTTGGGATATGTACAGTAAGGCTGATCACCGCTCCCGTCCTAAGGTGTGGGGTTTTTTTGTTGTTTTTTGTTTGTTTGTTTGTTTGTTTGTTTAATTGGGAGCAGCAGGTGGGATCTTGGCAGCTCAAGTGGGAAAGGGCTGGGCTGGGAGATCCCTGGCCTGATGCTGGGGGTGGAGAGTTGGAGGATGGGAGTGGGGCACTCCTGTTTTTGTCACAGCCTGGCAGGCGATTCTCCCCTCCACCGCCAGAGGGAGCTCTTAAAATTATGAGATGACTCCCCTCCCCACCCCCAGCATCCTTGCATCCTAACTCTGTTCTAATGAGCTTCAAGGTTCCCATTGACTTAAAGCAAATCTCAGGGTCGTACTGTTTTATTTCCTTCATGGAATATGTCACTTTCATACTCCTCCTGTAGACTCTAAGCTCAGAAAACATCCTGTTCACTATACTCCCCAGTTCTTAAAACGCTACCTGGCACAAAGTAGGTATTGTCTGTGTCTCCTATAGCTGCTGTAGAGAAATTACCAAAACTCAGTGGCTCAACACAACCCAGATTTATTATCGTACAGTCCTGGAGCCCAGAAGTCCAAAATCAAGGTTGCAGGAGAGCCGGCTCCTCCTGGAAGCTCTGGGGAAGAGCCTGTTTTCTCGCCTTTTCTAGTTTCTGAAGGCGGCAGCATTTTTTGGCTCTTTCCTCCTTTCCATCCTCAAGGCCAGCAATCGTCCCATCTCTTTCTCTAACGCTGACCCTTCAGCCTCCCTATTTCACTTATCATTACACGGGGCCCACCTGGATAACCTGGGGTGATTGCTCCATCTCAAGATCTGTAATCACATCTGCAAAATGTCTTTTTGTCTGTCAGGTAACAGACTTACAGGTTCCAGGGATTAGGATGTGAACACTTAGGGGCAGAAGGCACTCTACTCAACAAAGTATTTACTGGGTAACTGCATGAACAACAGAAGGAATGAACAGGCTATTACATTGTGGACAAAAGGGGCCACATGCTGACCTGACAAGCTCAGGGAAGGCCTGCATGGCGGTCTTGCAAACTCAGAGACCTAAAGTCACCACAAAGGATGGTCTGAAATTAAACTTTAACTAAAAGCAGTGATGGTGGGCAGTCACCTCCTAGGCCGGTATCTTCACTGACAAGGTCAACCTTTACCTTAACTGAGCCTAGTTGTCTTTTTGCATCTAGAACAACATACCCTTGAAATATCTAGGTAACTGGTAACTTCCCTTTTTCTGGACCCCTTGGGGCACAACATAATGTGCCTGTGCGCCAGGACAGAGACCACAGATTCCTTCATTGTTATCATGTTCATCGTTCCTGCACCCACCTAAGTATGTGTCCATCATTTTACTTTTTATCCAATCCCAGGGGTTTCCCCACTTTGCTTTCTCCCACCTCTCTAGTCTATCACCAATGGATTTCATGTACCCCACCTACATCCCTTCCTTAGATTGCAAATGTATAAATATAGATGTAGCCCGCCATTCTCTGGAGCATAATCTCAATCCATTGAGGTTCTGCTTCCCGGCAATTGTCAACAGTTTGGCTCAAATAAACTCACAAAATTCTCTACAGGTTTGAATGTTGTTATGTTACCAACATCATCTTCCAGGGCTCGGTGGCCCTTCCCTGAGCTTAAACAGGCTGGGTGCCCCTCATGTCCTCTGCCTTCCCCGAGACGCAGGGAGGAGGCATGGACAGCAGAGGCGGGTGGAACTCCCTGGATCTGGAGGACAGTCTGGACTGGAAGCATGCAGTGCAGTTTGTTCCTGTCTGTGGTTCAAATCCCCACTCAGTCACTTATTAACTATTGAGTCATTTATTGCTTCTAAGCCTCAGTGTTCCCGTCTGTGAATGAAGATGAAATGGACTGTCATTTGCTGGGCCCCAGCTATGTCACCTGAATTAAAAACTCCAGTCCTGGCCTTTCCTTGCTGTGTGACCCTGGGCAAATGGCATCACTACTTGATATCCGTAGAGGTGAAATGGGGCTAATGATAACAACTGAGAGGTTACCAGAATGCTGCACTGTCAGGTACGGGTTAAATGAGATAGTATATATATAGGCCTTATTTGGAAATAGTGCCTGTACATGGTAACACTCCACAAAAAGCATATCTATTATTTTTTATTTTCTTCTGATTGTTATTTTTTTAATAAACATGTTTTTATTGATTTTTAAAGAGAGAGAGGAAGGGAGAGGGATAGAGAGATAGAAACATCGGTGAGAGAGAAACATCATCAATCAGCTGGCAATCAAATACCCTGACGGGGAATGGGGAATCAAACCGTTGACCTCAACCGCTGAGCCTCACTGCTGGGCTGATTGTTATTCTTATTTCTTTTCCTCCTGTTCTTTTTCCTCCTCGTCCTTCTCTTTATTGTCACCGTTTTTACCTGGTGTCCCTGTGTTAAATGTTTTTCGATGCTTTTCCCGCGTCTGACTCTGAGTTTTTCATATCAAAGCTCTACATTACATGGATGCTTTATTAATGTCAGTTTCTTCTGTCGAGGCTTCTGTTTGTCTATCTGGCTACCAGGGTGGTTTCAAAGACCAGGGCTCCTGGTTTACCCCCTTCTGTGCGGAGGCACTTGTGCGAGGGCATCGCCAGGGGCCTGCAGGAGGGAGAAGACCCCACCTCCCCTCCAGCACGTTCCCTCTCCAGGCAGCGGGAATGAAAATGTCTAAGAAGACATGTCTGGTGTTCTCCCCCTGGGACAGAAGGCAGCAGTTCTGCCTCCGTGTCTGCACGACTTTGTTATCAGAAAATTAGACTAGAAAAAGAATCTTTTGTTCAGCTATGGAGACATCTTAATAGGCGCTTTGATTGTTAAGCAGAAGTTTCTGTATCAGTTTAATTGCTGTAAATGCTGTTTGCCTTCTCTGTTATGATAAGGCCTCGATTTTCATAGATTCCCACCCCCCCCTTTCCCTTTAACCGGTTTCCCTTTGCTTTAAGGCTTGCATTGGCAAGTGTAATGAAATCGAAACGCAGAAAGTAAAGGGAGAGTCTCAGAGTTCAGCTCTTCACACCCCGTGTGATGCTGTGAGCAGGTTATTATAGCCTGAGAAGAATGCTGCTGCAGCTCGTAATGTAATGGACAGAGTTCACCCTTCAACCAGATATTGGGGGAATGAAACCAAACGACTAAACTTAATTACTTCTGCTTTTTCGAGACGGCGCTGTAATTGAGAATAACAGGATAATTAGGCTCCGAGTGGAACAGTGAGATGTGCTTATAATACAAGAGGACTTGCTGTCTGCTGACTTGAGCCTCAGGAACACCATCCGGGTCATTTGGGGGCTGAGGGGGTAGAGAGATGCCTGGAGAAGTAAAAACATCTGGATCTGAGATTCTCATCCTTGGCGCCATTGACTTTGGGGGTGGTTAGTTCTGTGCTGTGGGGGGCTGTCCTATGCACTGTAGGATGTTGAGCAGCATCCCTGGCCTCTACCTGTTAGATACCAGTAGCATCCTCCCCACCCTAGCCTGACAACCAAACATGCCTCCATTCATTGCCCCATGTTCCCGGGGGCCATCAGTGCCCCTGGCTGAGAACACTGGTGTAGGGCTTTCGCAGGACTTGTGAACAATTGCAGTTACGGCTTGAGGATCTGCTAGTGCCTGGCTGTGTGACCTTCAGCAAGTCCCTGCACCTCTCTGAGCTCCTGTGTCTTCCTTTGTACAGCGGGAATAATGAGAACCCTGAGTGCAACAAGGCACAGCTTCCAGGTAGAAACTTCAACGGGTAACACATATTGAGTGATCAATAAACTCAGGGTTTATATTATAATAATCTTAGATTCAGCAAACATGTTTTAAGCACTTATTTTGACCCCACCCCTATGCTCTGAGGCAGTGAGGCAGAGACAAAGATGTGGTCTCTGTGCTTGCTGGAGAGGCAAATATATGCAGACTTGTGGGTACGACCTTATGCTTCGCCCTGCAGGCATTGCTTGTCAATCTCCCAGGTCTTTCCTAGCCAGCCTCAGAATCCCCTCAACACACCTTTCCCACAGCCCTACTGATGCTCCAGGAGATGGAGCTCCCCTGTGGCACTCTGTTCTGTGGATTCCCCACAAGGCGGCGGTGTATCTGAGCTGACCCTCCTCTCCAGCACAGCTTCACCCCTTCGCCCATCCCTGGCTCCAGAGAAAACATTTTAAGGAATTAGCAGGTAGAATCCTTCCTTTTCAAATCTCACTTCAGCCCCCAAAGGAGATGGCAATGGGAAGAAAGCACGCGTGTGTGTTCTCTCTCTCTCTCTCTCTCTCTCTCTCTCTCTCTCTCTCTCTCTTTCTCTCAAATGTTTTTCTTTTTTGTCTTTTTTGTTTGCCTGTTTGTTTCTCAGAAACTAAACAAGCAGTAAAATGGGCTTACAAAAGGGGTGACATTTAGTTTTTAGTTAAACTAGAGGGATTCCACTGGCAGTGATTCTGAGTGAGTGATCTATCAGCTGCGTCCCTCTTGTGTTTTCTCTGCCCTTTGGGGCTTGGAGAATCATTAGCTCTCTGAGAAAGGGTCCCAGGGCAGAACTGGGGTTTCTGGAAACAGCTTTCAGATGGCTGCCGCCAGTGTCATGAGACCGAAGAGAGGGTTTGAATGGGCTGGGGGTTAAATGCTCCCTGATCGGTTCAGACAAGCCCGGCTCCCCCGTGAGCACACAACTCCATTACAATTGCTGTGAAAAATGAGGCGTGCATTTGCAGCTCGGAAAACAGGGAGCTGGCCCCATCCATCCGGCCTGAGAAATGAGAGCTGGCGTGCGGGTCAGCCTCTGGCTTCTCCTCGCCCTGGCTGGTGGAGCTTTCACAGGCAGCACTAGTTCATTTCTGCTGTTGTTTCACACCTCTCAGCGCCTTCAAGGTCTGTGAGGAGCCGGGAAGTGGAGGGAAGGTGGGGGCTGGGGCTCAGTCTGCAGAAAAAGTCCCAGAACTCAGTCAGTGGAGGTCACTGGGATTTAGTCTAAGATAAAAAAGAAAAGACCAGATGGGGACAGGAATCCAGTCTAAAGTCTGTGTGATGTATTGTTTCCCCCTCATTCCCATCCATCTATCCACCCACCTAGCAATTCATTCACCCATCTACCCATTTGTCCATCTATCCAGTCATCTGTCTGTCCACCTACCTATCCAGCAATTCATCCACCCACCTATCCAAACATCCATCCATCCATCCATCCATCCATCCATCCATCCATCCACCCACCCACCCATTCACTCACTTACCTACCTACCACTTCATTTACCTATCCATCCATCCACCCATCCACTCACTCACCTAGCACTTAATCCACCTACCTACCCATCTGCCCATCTTGCCTATCATCTGTCCAGCCACCCACCTCTCCAACCATTCATCCATCTATCTGTCCATTCACCCACCCACCCACCTACCAATCCATCTACCTATCCACCCATCCACATACCCACTCACCCACCTAGCATTTTATCATCTATCCATCTATCCACTCATCTGTTCATCCATCCACTTATTCAACCATTCACCTACCCACATGTTAATCCATCCATCCATCCATCCACCCACCCACACACCCACGAACCAGTCCATCGACCTACCCATCTAGCCATCCATCCACCTGTTCATCAATCAGTCCATCACTTTATTCTAGAATGAGTTTAGATGGTTCATGGTTGGACATATTTTAAATAGTTACCTACAATATATAGAAAGTGATACTAGTTTTCCATATAGACTTTGATTTTAAAATAAATGTATTTAAACAAACAAAAAGAGTCAACTTAAAATAGGAAACAAATAATTCTGTGGGTTGTACAGGGTCGTGACCAAAATTAGGAGGGTGATACTTGTGTGACTGGCATTTGGAATCTACCGCTTTAGAACTTTGTCTGCAAGGGCACATGCCTAGAGCCCTCAAGCCTGGCTTCACAGTGATTGTGCTGCTTCCGAGGTGTATGACCTTGAGCAACTGACTTCCTCTCTCCAGGCTTCAGCTGCCTCACCGTCCAGGTGGGGATGCTAACAACCCCCGTCTTTGGGATTGTCTCACGACGTACTGAACTGAGGCACATATGGGCACACACCCAGCACACACTAAGCAGTCTGTAAATGGAAGTGATGCTTAATCTTATTGTTTGCACACTGGCTTCCTTCAAGGCACTCTCTGGCTGCCCTGCCCGGGGACCTTGCATGGTTAAGATAAACAAGCTAAACCAGCGTTCTGCTTGGCTTTGGTTTGACAAGTGATGTGGTCATTGTCCTTCCTGAGGGCGGTGAGCCTCCCTCGTACTGGGTTTGGCTGGAGCCCACACCAGCCTCTAATCCTCTGTGTAATGGGCCCACGCCAGCCTCCGGCCCTCTGTGTAACCGGCTCTCCTCCTCTCTTCTCTCCCCACAGACACACTGTCAGTACCGCGCTGGTCCCCGCAGATCTCTCGCAGAGACCTTAGCAACTCCATCAAGCACAGGTAGGCTGGATTCCTACCTCCCGGCATGGTGAGGGCTGGGCACTGTGACCCCCGTGGTGGGGAGAGGCTGGGCAGCTGTGTCACTCCAGCTGCTATGTCACCATGCTGCTCTCTCATGGGCCAGGCTAAACCTCAGCGTGACAGCCGGAGACTGAGATGTCTGCGTCTTACTAACCTGGCCCTTGTGAAATTAGCACATACTGGTTAAAAGCCAGGGCTTTGGAGTTTGAGTGACCTGTGTTCCAATCCCAGATAGTAAAGCAGCAGTTCTCAACCTGTGGGTCGCGACCCCTTTGGCGGTCGAACAACCCTTTCACAGGGGTCACCTAAGACCATTGGAAAACACATATATAATTACATATTGTTTTTGTGATTAATCACTATGCTTTAATTATGTTCAATGTGTAACAATGAAAATACATCCTGCATATCAGATATTTACATTACGATTCATAACAGTAGCAAAGTTACAGTTATAAGGTAGCAACGAAAATAATTTTATGGTTGGGGGTCACCACAACATGAGGAACTGTATTAAAGGGTCGCGGCATTAGGAAGGTTGAGAACCACTGTAGTAAAGCTTTTCAGCCTTGAGGAAATCACTTAACCTCTCTGAGGCTCAATTTTCTCATCAGATAATTCTGCCTACCCACAGGGTGGGCGTGAGGATTAAATGAGATAATATATTAAAGTGCTAAGCAAAGTCCCTGGCATATAATAACCACTTAATAACTGGTATCCTTGTCAAAACGAATGCTTTACATCCTAGTTTTGGGTCAGAAGACACAGGAATGGATGGTCACTTCTTCTGAGGTGTCAGTCAGTGCAGAGCTGCTGCCATGCTGGGTACATGGGGCCACCTCTCCAGGGACACACCTGCCCTTTCAGGAGGGAGATTTGTAACTACTAGTCGTCCCTCATAAAAAGTTCTTTACTTTCCACAGTTTAGCTCATTATCCTCACGGTCTCCTCACAAACACAGTGGGGTAAATGGCAAAAGTATGATCATGTCCATTTGAGAGATTGGAAAGCTGAGGCCCTGGACGATTCAGTGATGGATCTACAAGCTAGCTGACCTCAGCACTTTGTGTTCTTTGAACATGCTGCTGAGAGGTTTCTTTGCACCAAGGCCTCCATGAATGGGCTGAGGGACTGGTTCACTCATTCATGGATTCTTTCCACTCGTATTTGTAGAGAATTTCTGTGCCTTAGCTGCAGCACTGAGAGAGATGTAGACCCGCGTCCTTAAGAATCTCATGGTCTAGTGGAGGGTTAGACAGCAAACAGACCAGGACAGTAGGGAGAGATTAGGGCTATGGGTGTGGAGGGCAGTACGCTGTCCTGGAAAGGCATCTCATCAACAGTTCTTGAAAGAAATATGTTGACAGGACACTTGTGAAGTCTCAAATGAGAAAGTGGTGGAGGAAGCAGTGAGAAACATGTGATAGACACATCAATGGTCAGGCAGCGAGATGCAGAGAGAGAGGCATCAAAGAGGCTGCTTTTTGTTTTTCCTCTGCGCTGCCCCTGGCTCAGCTCACCCCTGGACTGGCCTCACCCCTGGCTAAGCAACACCCCCTGACTCAGTTCTTGCCCCTGGGTTGACCTCACCCCTGGCTAAGCAACACCCCCTAACTCAGTTCTTGCCCCTGGATTGACCTCACCCCTGGCTAAGGAACACCCCTGACTCAGTTCTTGCCACTGGATTGACCTCACCCCTGTCTAAGCAACACCCCCTAACTTGGTTCTCCCCCCTGGATTGACCTCACCCCTGGCTAAGGAACACCCCTGACTCAGTTCTTGCCACTGGATTGACCTCACCCCTGCTAAGCAACACCCCCTAACTTGGTTCTCCCCCCTGGATTGACCTCACCCCTGGCTAAGGAACACCCCTGACTCAGTTCTCCCCCCTGGATTGACCTCACCCCTGGATAAGCAACACCCCGACTCAGTTCTTGCCCCTGTATTGACCTCACCCCTGGCTAAGCAACACCCCGACTCAGTTCTCCCCTCTGGATTGGCCTCACCGCTGGCTAAGCAACATCCCCTGACCCAGTTCTCACCCCTGGATTAACCTCACCCCTGGCTAAGCAACACCCCGACTCAGTTCTCCCCTCTGGATTGGCCTCACCGCTGGCTAAGCAACATCCCCTGACCCAGTTCTCACCCCTGGATTAACCTCACCCCTGGCTAAGCAACACCCCGACTCAGTTCTTGCCCCTGGATTGGCCATGTTCTTGGCTCTGTTCCACTCCCTGGCTCAGCGCCTGCTGTCTCTTGGAGAAGAAAGTACCCTGGCCCCCATGGGCTGGAAATGGAGGAATGCACCTCCATCCCTGCTGGTTCATCGCTGTATGTCAGAGGCCTCCAAGCTGCCTTGGTTGCAGCAAGTGGTGGTGGTTGGGGAGGGAGAGGAGCTGATGTTCTGAAAGGCTTTCTTTTTAGGGGCTTCTCCTACAGTTTGTGGTCTCAGCTTGTTGGGGCGTGGTCCCCTCTGGAAGCTTCCCAAGTGATGTGGCGAGCAGTGATGGGGAATGGCTTAGCTGGACTTCCCGGAGGCCTCGTCTTGCTTTGGAGGCTCCAAGGACAGTTCCAGCCCCTTCCATAACTCTGCCCTAGAACTGAACTTGGCACATAGTAGGACATCAGGCAATATTTGTTGAATGACTGATTGACTGTTTAGAAATGGTCAGGTAATACAATCACAACCCAATTAATTGAGGGCTCGCTATCTGTCAGGTGCTGTGTGAAAGCCCTGACATTTTTCATGACTGTGTTTAAGTTTACCAGACCTGAGGCCCTGAACCTAACTGTCCCCTATACCTGGGCTCCTGAGCATTAAAGAGAAAAAACCAACATGATATAGAAAAATGTTAGTTACATGCAAACAAGTGGTTAGAATAAGATGGAACTTGGAGACATTGTAGAAAATAGGTCTACCTTTCCTCTACCGCCAATATTCCACCTTTGTGTGGAAATTACCTAAAAATCGGTACAGCGGTCTGGTAGATGACCTATGAGGTAGATACTGTTATTATCCCACTTTACAGATGAGGAAACTGAGGCTCCAAGGGTTTAAGCAAGTTGATTAAGTCACATCTTGGAAGAAGCAGGACTGGAATCAAGTGCCAGCCTGGAGGTCTTACCTTTAAGGGGTTCATCCTGATAGAGACAGGTCAGTCACCATCACCCTAACCTTGACCATGTTCTGTCTCTTTTCCACAGGTTTTCCACCAAGTACTGGATGTCTCAGACGTGCACAGTTTGTGGGAAAGGGATGCTTTTTGGCCTCAAGTGTAAAAATTGCAAGTAAGTGGCTGTACCTGGAAGCGTCTTCTCATGGTGCCTGGTGTCAGCTAGCGCTTCATTGGGCCCTGAAATGGCTGATGGGAGTTTGGTTTCTTGACTTCCAGTTGAGTTGCTTGTTCTGTTTTTCGGAAATTGATGTTAAATGATCCTGTATATTTGGGGAAGAGCTCAAGGGGAGCAGTTCTGAAAGAGAGCCCAAGCTGATGGGCGGTGCTAGAAATGAACGCATAGTGCTGTCTGCTGAGGCACAGAGCACCTTGCATCTTCATAGCATCGAAGATAAGGGTTGGCAAACTTTTTCCAGAACTGATCAGATAGTAAATATACTAGGCTTTGCGTCTAGGCCATAGTGTCTCTGTTTCAACTATTTGGCTCTGCCATGTAGCTCAAAAGCAGCCAGAGACAATACCCAAATGAGCATGACACATTTATATATTTCCATAGAACCTTATTTGCATAAATATTCTGCCAGCTGGCTTGGGCCCCCTTGGCTGTAGTTTGCCAATCCCCGAGTTAGACTTTGTGAAATCTTTTTCTTCTTTATTGTTTCTCCTCTGAGCGGGGGGTGTGATGATTCTCCCCATTTTGCAGATGTGAAAACTGAGTCTTGGCAAGGATAAATCTCCTGCCTGAAGTCACACAGCCAGGAAGTGGCAGTCAGGACTTAAACCCTGGCACCTAACTTTTTTGTGGCATCATGTTGGTCCCCAGTTCTCCCCCCACCCCACGTCCACACATACGTTCCAGGTCATGGCTGGCCAAAGGTGGGGAGACTGTAGAAAAACTATGGTGGCCAATGTGGGCTCTTGAGTCAGACTAAGATGGGCTTACATTCCAGCTCCCTTACTTTCTAGCGATGTAATCTTGGGCAAGTCGCCTCACATTTCTGTTCCTAGTGTTCTCATCTACATGACAGGAGTAGTCATCATACCTGCCTAATGTGGCAATGAGCATTCAAGAAACCAGCACTGAAGACACAGCCTGGTGCGGGGGCAGGCTCAGACTTCTGTCCTCTGTCACAGGTCACACATGCCTCTCTGCCTGGCCTCCCTCTCTCCTGTAAACGTGTATCAAGTACCCACTCTGGTCCAGTGACTGTAAAATAGTCAATAATGTTCAGCTATAGCAAAGAGTTACAGATGAATGTACGTCTGACTGCTGCTGGGAGCCACTTAGATTAAAAGATGGCAGGCATAGCTCAGTGGTTGAGTGTGGACCTATGAATAAGGAGGTCATGGTTCAATTCCCTGTCGGGGCACATGCCCGGGTTGCAGGCTCCATCCCCAGTAGGGGGTGTGCAGGAGGCAGCCGATCAATGATTCTCTCTCATCATTGATGTTTCTATCTCTCTCCCTCTCCCTTCCTCTCTGAAATCAGAAAGACTGTGTGTGTGTGTGTGTGTGTTTAAATTAAAATAAAAAAAGATGTCAGGAAACCTTCTTCCTCTGTAGCCTTGTCTGTCCCACACTCTCATTGGGGCTCCTGCAGGCCCCCACCCCCCAGCCCTGCCCGGTGATGGAGGTGGGCTGGCACAGGGGCGAGGGCTCCCTCTTCCCGCCAGCCTGCAGGTCTCACCTGAGTGACGAAGGGAAGGCTCCCTTCCCCTGTGGGAGAGATTAGGTAGTTCCAGCCCCTAAGGAGCCTGCAGCTCCGTGGACACAGGGAAGACAGACAGGACAGTAATTACCAAGCATTTGTGTTGGGAGGTCCCCTGCCCACCTTGGTCCTCCACAGACCCAGGCTCTCAGGTGAGCCCCGAAGATGGCGGCCCCTGGTCTTTCCCAAGAGGCACAAGGCCAGGCCTGGGGTCCAACCGGAAAGCTGTCTGATTTCCCCCGAACACCAGCTGCTCCCGGGCTGTGCGCAGTCACACCGTGTTCTGTGGGGGACAAGGCAGCTTTCACAGCCTCACAGCTGTGGCTTGGAGGCTTTGAAGGCAGGTAATTAGGTGACAGGGACACAGCCAGGAGTCGGCCAGGCTGAGGCTTCCTGAGCCGTTTAATTTTCGGCACTGGATGCAGAACTCAGAGGCGTCCTGTGCTTCTGTCCTCTGTTCTGGAAGTAATGAGCAAAGGCTTGGAGCCTGCCAAGGTTTGCGGGGGGTGGGACTGGGGGAAGTATGAGGATCTGGGGGAGGCTGGCTGCTAGAAGCACAGACTTTGGAAGCAGCCAGGACCGAGTTTGAGTCCCAGCTCCATCGCCCAACTCCCTGTGTGAGCCTGAGCAAGACACTTGCCGTCTGGGGGCTTCGTTTCCTTAGCTGTAAAGTGGGCGCACTAGGAGCACCCGCCACAGGACTGGTGGAAGGAGCCGGTGACATGTCCTTGCCCCCAGGTTACAAGGTTCTATTACAGAACTTTCTCCTCACTCACCTTGTGTAAAAGTGACTCCTGGTGTGAACACGGCAGAATTCAAGCCACGCCATGCTCCACTGTGCCATGGGCACCAGTTTGCTGAGCCCTTAGAAAACCTGCCACAGTGGGAAGCAGACATGTCGCTGCTGCGGGGCCCGGCACGCTCGGGAATTCTGACGTGTCCCTGCGTAACTGCAGCAGGGTGAGCGTGCCTCCAGGTTGGAGCGGTGAGCCCGCACCACAGGTCTCGCCAGTTAAATTTGAATGTATTCTTCTGTGAATAAAACCCTACCGCTTTTACATTAAGAACAGCGAGGATGGACTGTCATTGGTATTTGTTTTCAAAGGTAGCGACATTTTGGTCACACTTATGGGCAAGGTAGAAGGGTTGGATGAGGGATAGAGACAGGTAGCACACAGACCCCACTGTCCAGGAGTTTAGGGGAGATACAGCTGTTGAGAAATGAATTTCAGTGAAACAGACGTGCACGATAAAGACAGGACGGGGAATTTCAGAGAGGTGGCACCAAGACTGGGGGGGGGGGCAGCTTCTTAGAAAAAATGGGCAGAACCATTTGTTCATTTACTCATGAGATCTTTATTATTTTTTAAATCTGAGATAATAAGGTAACATGCTCAGCCTAGTACTTGGCCCATGATAAGACCTTAATAAACAAAAGTGAATACATTAGTTTTGGGGTACCCCTCCACCCAGGAAGCCAGGAGACTCCGGAGTGTCTCACCCCCTTCCCTCCTGCTCCTGTGTCACGCCCACTTCCTCCGGAATTATCATCAGCTGTCTTGTTGGCGTTCTGAATAGAGAGATTAATGAACTAATAGGAAATTATGCTCAGAAAGCAATTTGCAGTTATCTAAATCGAGGCGTTTTCATCAAATAGGTTCATGAGCGCAGAGTGGAGTTCCATTCTAAGTGGTCGGATGTCAGCACAATCCGAGTATTGTCTGATAACTGTGGGTTCAGCTGGCTGGGGTTTGCCTTTGCAAGAAGGTGCGGATGGCGTCCCCAGCCCTCCATCATGTTATCTGCCTCTTTCCTCTGTGCGCAGCTGAGGCCTGGGACCTCTCCCCCATCTGCATCTCAGGGCGGTATTTGGGTGGCTGCACTCTAGAAAGCAAGAGTTGGAAGCAAGGTGCTTTTTTTCTTTTTTCTTTTCTGCATGTGCTGGAGTGTGGGAGGGAGGGGGTGTCTCCTAAAACCTCCGTAACTCACTTGTAGGAATACCCTTCTCAGGATCTGCCTCTAGGGAGCCTAACTCGGTAAGACAGCACCAGAGTCCAGAGTCGGCAGCCAGAGAGAGCTGGGTTCAGGTTCTGGCTCTGCCGCCTCCCAGCTGGGCGACTCTGGAAAAGTTTCTAAACCTCTCTGATGGAAAACGAGGCTCATGCATACATTCATTCAAGGTGATAAGACATGTACTGGTAGAAACCCAGGCACATTAATGACTTGGGGATTCCTTCAAATCAGAATCTTTAAATAAGTTGTTCAGCATTTTCTTCATTGCAGAAATGGATTTTCTATTAACGTAGAGTATAAACAACAAGAGCCATTATCACCTTTGTGGGTTGAAGCAAGGTCAATGGTCTGGAAAATCTAGCTTATTTCCTACTTCTCCGTAGTTCTTGTTCTCTGTTTTTCTTTGGGGATTTTCTGATCCAGCCACCGTAGGAGACAAATGGAAGGGTTTATATCCGTGTTTCTCAATTGGGCACTGTTGCCATTTGGGGCCAGGTAATTCTTTGTCTAGGGATCTCTTGTGGATGTTTCAAAGAATTGCTGGCCTTCACCCACTAGATGCCAGTAGCCCCCCAACTCTACCCTCAGTTGTGACAACCAAAAATGTCTCCAGACATTGCTAATGTTCCTGGGGTGGGGGAGGAAGGCAGCAAAATTGCCCTTGGTGGGCAAGCACTGGTTATATAGTAAATCACTCATTCCCGACCCCTGGGACTGTGGTATGCATTGTTCCATTTCAGAGTGCTAGCATTATAGTGCTATTTCTTTCTTTTTATTTTCTTTTTTTTAAAGATCTTGTGCTTTTTACAAACATATATATCTTTATAGATTTCAGAGAGGAAGGGAGAGAGAAAGAGAGAGAGAAATATCAATGATGAGAGAGAATCATTGATCAGCTGACTCCTGCACGCCCCCACCGGGGATCAAGCCCGCAACCCGGGCATGTGTGCTGACCAGGAATCAAACTGTGACCTCCTGGTTTATAGGTCAACACTCAACCACTGAGCAACACTGGCCAGGCTACAGTGCTATTTCTAAAATAATCAACCGGTTATATAGCGATCAAACATCCTGGTTTGTCTGGGTTGAGCACTGCAAGTCCCATGTCCCAGGTTGGCTGGAGGCAGGTCCATGCTAATGGAAACATCTCATGTTCCCACTAAGGTCACTGCCCACTTCATAAGCATCTCCCTAGCAAGGTAGAGAGTGGCATTTGGAACCCGAGTTAACCAGCGCTGGATTTTCCATTTGTCCCAGTGGGGTTTTAATGCCCTTTCCACAACCCTCCTCTCCTCCTGCCTGCAGTAGCCTGGCTGGACAGGCTCTCGTTTCTCTTCCTGCAAGCTGTCACTTTTACTAATTTTTGTTTAAATCAGCCATGTAGTCCTTTATCCAGTTTTGCTCTGTTAATGGACCTTTTCACTTGGATTTCATGTGTTCGTTGGTTCCCTTCATGCCCTGTATATCCCCTTAGCCTGTGTTCTTGCTTCAGATACAATGTTTTGTCTGTGATGAGGAGATAAAAGTGTGAAGTAGGCCATGGTTGGTTAGAGCCGTTGGGTGCACTAATTTTCTCAGATGTTGAAAAGCTGGGGCGATGATGAGCACCGATGTTGCAGCTGCTGCGAATTTCCTGGAAGCTTCAGGTACTTGTACAACAGGCAGGACATTGGCAGGATATAATTATGAGCGTGTGTTTCAGAGATCACCAGCTTGAAGCCTGAACTTACTTTTCCATTAATAGAAACACTTCAGTTTTTGCCATAATCAGAGTGGGAATTAATGGTCCCTTATATGCATTTTTACCTATTATAAGCAAAAATGTGGGTCTAATTACAGTTGTGTGACGGATGATTATAACTTTACTGGGGGCTGAGGTGGGGGTTGAATGTGATGATGATGGTGGTGGTGGTGATGATAGTGATGATGGTAGTGGTGGTGGTGATAATGATGGTGGTGATGATGATAGTGATGATGGTAGTGGTGGTGGTGATAATGGTGGTGGTGGTGATGATGGTCATGATGATGATGGTGAGGGTGGTCATGGTGGTGGTGGTGGTGGTGGTGATGGTCGTGATGATGATGGTGATAGTGGTGGTGATATGATGGTCATGATGATGATGATGGTGATGGTGGTAGTGAAGATGGTGGTCATGGTGGTGGTGGTGGTGGTGATGATGGTCGTGATGATGATGGTGATAGTGGTGGTGATGGTGATGATAATATTATATATTGAAGATTTATTAAGTGCCAGACATTTTGCTAAAAACATACATTATTTCATTTAATCCTTGCAACAACCATGGAAGATAAGGTCTGTTATTATCCCCATTTTACAGATGAGGAAACAGAGACCTTTAGGATTAAATAACTGACCCAAATTCTCATGGTGGGTGGATCTGCTCTTCAAACTTACATACAGTCCTTCTGAATCAAGAACCTGGACTCCTAACCACTCACATGAGCTAAGGGCTGGCCACACAGAAGGGCGGCAACAAATGCTCCCCCACTCTGCTCCTCCTTGAACAAAATAATCAAAACGGAATGTGAGACTGATCTCAACCTGACCCTGGACCAGAGCTATTTGTCTTTTTCTCATTCCTCCTGCCACTCTCACCCATCAGCCTTTCTTGAATTGAAAGATGACAAATGGGTCTTCGTGTTCTGAGAAACACCTCCAGGTCCTGGGAGCCGTGACGACCCTGTGGCCACTGGCTCCTCTCTCGGGGAAGTTGGGGGGGTGAGGAGGGTTGGAGTGGAGGGCATCCCCAGCAGCTAATAAACCTGCAGTTTCGGTACATATCCTCCTAGGGAGAGAACAGTGCTGGGGTTTCCTGAGAATTTTTCATTCAGCCCTTGGGGCCTGTGGTCTGATTTATATAGTCACAGTCCCCAGCACCTTTCTTATTTATGTCATCGGGGGTTTCTTTGTACGAGTTGCAGGCCAGAGAGTTCAACCCACTGCGTTGTCAGCAGTGAGGGGAGGGGTGTTTTGATATCCTCCACTGAGGACATATGGAGATGTTTCTGGAAGCATTTGGCTCAAAGAAGACACCATAGGGGAACCAGACTGAGACAACTGCTGGGTCAGGCGATGCAATGAAACAAAGCCCCAGGCGAAGGGGGTCCTGATGGGGTTTCCAGATTCCGCAGGAAGTGTGAGGAGCACTGAGCGCAGGGACTAGGAAAAGGGGGTAGGAAAGGCGGGGAGGGGACCCCGGTGCCCTTTGATGGTAAATGTACTGCCAGAGGGGCCTTTCCAAAATGCTTACCCAGCCTCCACCTTCCTGATTAAAATCCTTCCGTGGTTCCCCTTGCTCTCAGAATAAAGACCCACTCTCCTGCCCCATCCCTTGCTCACCTCTCCTTCCTCCCTTCCCGCGCCTCCCCTCTTCATGCCCAGAGGGGAAGGAGAGCTCATATCATCCCTGCAAGGAAGGAAACTGCCCCATGGGGGAGGAGAGAGGGCGGGGAAGGGAATGCAGAGAGGGACTTTTTTGCATTTCACCAACTTCAAGGGAAACGATGTATAAGAAACAGATACCATTTTTCAAAAACAAATTTTGAGAGAGACTGTCAGTGCTCCTACGTCGGTAGCGTTGGACCCGTTTTCCATCTGTCGATCCTTCCTCGTTCTTCCCTCCTCTCTCTCCATCTCTCTGATACGGATCCAGTGTGTTATGCACCAGCCACCAGACCAGGCACTGAGGGGAGCAGTGGGAAAGGGAGCTGCAAGATGAGGAAGACCCAGATGCTGCCCTCCAGATAAATTCACGTATTTAATTTTCAGACGGAGAGGACATCTCATTTAGCCTGCAGCTCCTTTGGGGAATGAGATGTTCCGCGTAGGCAACTTTTCTGGACAACTGAAGCTTATCCTATTAGCCTTGAAAGTTAAAAAAAAAAAGGAATGATTTTCAATGAAAGTTTTAAATCAAGTTTCCAGCTGGATGTGGGCATCCTGTGGGCACTCGGTGTGCTTCAGCCCCGAACGCAGAAACACTGCCGATTGGCTGCCTGAGTGGGTACTGACCTGGGCATTTCTCATGGGATCCTCGTCACAGTTTGCATGAGGACCCTGGACCCCAGCGAAGCAGACGGATGTCCCTTGGTCCGGGAAGGGTAGAACCTCAGGTCAGGCTTAGGTCTGGAACCACATACAACCGTCCCCATGCCTGGCAGTGGCCCAGAGCCGCCCTCCTGAGTCCCGGTGCTCCTCTGGGCCAGGCCTGGTGCACACGTTTGTCCCTGGTCCTCAGCTGTGCGCTCCCCAGCCCCCCTTTCCCTCCTTGTGGGACAGAGCACCTGGGAAGGGAATTCACCATCAAGGACTATGGGCTAAAGAGACACACGGGAGTGTGGTCAGAGGGCTTGGTTCTGGTATGTGGGCTCTGGGACTGACCTCCCTGGTGTTCTGATTTCTGCCTCTTGTAATAATCATCGTGTCTTGGTTGGCCTCCCATGTTTCCACAGACTTTGAGGCAAGGACTCCAGGGCAGATGGTTGGTTTATTGGAGAGAAGATCCCAGCCTACACCAGCAGGGGAGTTGGGGAGAGACAGGGAAGGCAAAGCAGCCAGCACAGGTGCCTCAAAGGGCAGTTATGGGCAACTTGGTCCAGCCCCACCTTGACACACCCCTGAGTTGTCCTATGGAAGAGAGAGGAGACTGAGAGATTCATCACCCAGCTCCCCATCATGCTGTTTCAGGCTTCCTGCGTTTCAGCCAGCCCACCTTTCCAGCCAGAGAAGGTTGTCTGCGGAGGGTCTTAGGGGCTGGCTGTACCAATTAGCAATAATGACAATAACCACCATAGTAAGAAGGACAGCACCTGCTGCTGCAAGTATCTGTCCAAGCACCTTATTTGTGTCATATTATTAGTCCTCACTGCAGCCCTGTGAGGCAGGTGCTGTGATTGTCCCCACTTCACAGGTAAGGAAACTGAGGCTCAGAGCTGGTCAGCCACTTGCCCAAGTTGTCACAGCCAGGAAGTAGGGGTATAGGGATTTGAAGCCAGATTTATTCTGTATACTATCCTGACCTCATTTCCCCCCTTTTGGGGGTGGGGGTGGGGGATGGTTTATTCTGTAAGAGTCAAGTTCCCAGACATCTCTCACCTGGGAGGGAGATTATAACCCTCTTACATGGTGGTTCTTAAACTCTAGAATACACTTGCTGGAAATTCACATTCAGTTACTGAATCAGAACCTCAGAGGGCAAACCTTGGGGAGCTGACTTGGATGGAATCATGCATACGCTGGAAAAAACGATTCTTTGTACGCGTGACATAGGGTCTACATTGTGCAACAGTTTGGCCTCGGTCCCTGCGACCCGCCCTCCAGGGTCTGTGTGGTTTCGGCACTTAGCTAGTCCTGCGGACTTGATGAGCAGGTCCTGGGTGTGTGGGCACTGGTTCTGACATCTGGACCTCCACGCGAAGCGAAGAGCCTGAGCGTAGGAGCCGGTTCTTTTGGGCGTTCTGCATGAGCCGCGGTTGTGCTCCCACGCCTAGCTCTGCCCTCTGAGGCGGAGGGACTTCCACGCCACAGGCTGTTGGCCGCCACTGCAGTCACCTGGCTTGAGATGACTGTGCACGCTGCCAGTGACCAGGACTTTCCCCTGGATGCTCACTCTGCTCGCTTCTACCATATCAGCGCCCCCCTCTGTGTGTGTAACCTGCATGTCCCACCCTCCCAGCAGGGAAGGAGACCTCCCATCACTGCCTTGGGTGGCTGTCTCCGACAGCTAGAGCCTTTAAGTAAAATCAGAGGCCACCACTCACCCAGGTATTCTGCCAGGGCCAGTCAGGTCCTCTGTTTTTCCATCTGTAAGATGGGAATGATAGTAATACCTACTTCATAAGGTTGTTCTAAAGATCCAGTGGCATAGTGTCTATAAAACGTGTAGTACCATGGCTGTCAAATGAGTCTTCAAGTAAATGGTAGATGATTATTGGGATTGGAAGATGATGATGACGAAGATAAATACAGACTGATGGGGGAAATGTCTTTCATAGCATGAAGTGGGCACTGTTGAAGTGTCTACCCACTCTTGGGCCACCCAGGGCTGACCCGTGAGAGTGGTATGGCAGCAGTCTCTCTCCAGAGTTAATTTCCTGGCTGCCAAGGATAATGTCTTTCCAGTAGCTGCCCCATCTCATCTTACAATTTGGTATCCACAGTACTGAGAGCTTTCTGAACCACTGGGGCATTCCATCCATCCACCCACCCATTCACCTACGCACTGATCCATCTACCTGTCCATCCACCCATCTATCTACCCATTGACCCATCTACCCATTCATCCACCCATCCACACACTCATCGATCCATCTACCCACCCGTCAATCTATCTAACCATCTATCCACGCACTGTTGTGGCAAGGGAACATCCCCGAAAGGTTTATTAGGGGAGAACTCCCCAGTAAGCCAATAGAGTCCCATGCAGGTGACACACAGAGAGGAGGAGCTTATGGTAGACGTGAGCAGAGTGAGCATCCAGGGGAAAGTCCTGGTCACTGGCAGCGTGCACAGTCATCTCAAGCCAGGTGACTGCAGTGGCGGCCAACAGCCTGTGGCGTGGAATTCCCTCGGTGCTCTGAGCGTGACCCGTGCTACAGCCAAGCTTGAATGTTGAATGGTCAAAGCTCTGAGTTCTTATAGCCCCCGAGGAGTGGAGATCCCACTCATATCGGAGTCCTGATGGAGCCTTTATCCAAATGTCCAGACTTGTGGTTTTGGGTGTTCCTGTTATACTCCATACCTGTCTTGACATAGTGCTTGACATGACTATCACAGCCGACAATGACTCCATATTGGTTTGTAAAAGGTGTTCAAAAAGTCCACTCTGCTTTTGCTCTATATCCCCATCCACCCATACATTCATTCATCCGTCTGTTCATCTGTCCATGCATTTGTGCATCCACCCAAACATCTATTCATCCATTCATTATCCATCCATCTATGCATCCATGCATGCATTCATCGCTCTGTTTATCCATGTATCTATCCATCCATCCATCCACCCGTCCTTCTCTCTCTTTCTCTCAGGTTAAAGTGCCACAATAAATGCACCAAAGAAGCCCCGCCCTGCCATCTCCTCATCATCCACCGAGGAGGTAAGTATTTAACACTTGCTGCCAAGGACCAGCAATGCGGAATCAGCAGGGAGCTTGGAGCCTCCCTTGCTGACCCATGGAATCAGAATCCGCATTTCAGCAGGATCTGCAGCTGAGTCCTGTGCACTTTGAGGTTGAGAAGTGCTGCTCTGGAGCAGGAGTTACAAACTCAGATGCCTTCCAGGGCCAAGCAAGTGCCGTAAGAAAGAGAAGCTGGCCAGAGGGGGCCGTGCAAGGTGGAGAGAGAGCCCCGGCGCTGTCTAGGGAGAATAGCCACCCAGCCGCTCCATGAACCTATGCTGCAGCATTTCCCACCTTTCAAAGAAAAGCCCACCTCGTTTTATGTGCTCTGTGCTTATTTAAAAACGTTAGCAACTTATTCAAAGTTTAAAAATTCTTGCCGGCCTCCTCCCTGCCACCCCCCATGAATGGATGAAGCTAAGGCTCCAACTGGGGGTAGAGCCTTGCTAAGGGGGACTGAGTTCCTCCTAGTCCTCTCGCGAGGCCCCTCCCAGCCCCTGGCCCTGGTCAGTGCCTGCTCAGGGGAATCTTCTGGAACAAACCCAAGGGAAAGCGAAAGAAGGCGGCAAATGGCTGCAGAAAGTGCTGAGACATGTCCCAAAGCCAGCGGGCCGTTGGTTTTCGATGATCTCTGCTTTGGAAATTGCAAGTGAAGGGAAAGTCATGATCTCTCTTTTTGTGCTCTGTTCCCCTGCCCCTCCTGCCCCTCTTGGCCCTCCCCCCACTCCTCCCCACCCACATCCCCAGTTAAGAGCCATCAGTGAGGCTGTTTTAAACCTGAATTCTCTTGTTCTTGAACTGTCGTGGGTCAGCTTTGTTGGGGAAATTGCCTCCCACTGAATTCTCATCCGTAGCTGGTTCCTCTGGCGCCCGCCTCCCATGAGGAGACCAGACCAGCCTGCTGGAGGGAGACCCGCTCTCAGGGGCTGGCATCTGAAGAAGGGCTCCCTCCCACCCACCTTCATAGCCGTGGGTCCCCCTTTGTACATGCGAAGCAAACAGAGCTTTCCAGAAGTCCACCAGATTTTTGCTGCCCCCACCCCATCATTAGTAGGAAGTTGGAAATAGTGGCGGTTTCTATGGTAATGTCTGCTCAGGCTAAGCAGAGAAATTAAATCCCTGGGTCAGTCCAAAGCTTTAAACTTTTCCACTAACACCCCCCTTCCGCCCCCACAATAAAAATAAAAGCTAATAAGTAACACTTACTAGCATCCAATTTGAATTTCTCATTTTTGTCCCACCCCGTGGTCCCTGTACGTAGTACAAATAACAGGGGTAACAGGGAAAGGGCTTGGGTGATGTGGTTTGGCACAGTAAGTATTTATTTAGCATCAGCCGTGTGCCCGGATCTCTGTGTAGCTTCAGAATGATGCAGAAAGGGACGCTGGGAAAGCCAAGCCTTTCCTCCAGGGACCCCAGTGGCCTTGATTAGGACAAATGTGTTTCGACATGGGACAGGCTGCTCAAGCCTGAGAAATCCTACAAGTAATGAAAGGTGATCCTGACATGAAGGTCGGACGGGGCAGGGATGGGTGGCCATAATGAGCTTGTCCACTGATCACAGACCCTGAGAAATCAGGAACCTCTTGTATTTCAAAGGAGCTCAGTTCTGAAATGAGCACCAATGTGAAACAATTACGGTACTGAAAACAAACAGATAGCTTCCGTTTTATTATTATAATTTGTCATGGTCAAGTCACATATTGACAATGAAAACAACGGCCACGGAGAGCTCCTGATGCCACTACCCTGACATGACAACTGTCATTTTTAGTGACTTCCTTCCAGCCTGGGGGTGGGCCTCTGCTGTCCTGGAATGGAAGCCCAAGTAATACTTAAACTCCCAAATCGCTGCTTTTATCCCTACGGATCCAGCAAGGCTAGTCCGGACAGAGTCGGTCCCGTGTGACATCAACAACCCTCTGCGAAAGCCACCCCGGTATTCGGACCTGCACATCAGTCAGACGCTCCCCAAAACCAACAAAATCAAGGTGAGGCTGGGGTTCTGTTGGGCCGGCTGGGGCTGCCGCTGCAGGAGGGAGGAGGGGTCCGGAGCAGGATTCGGTGGGCATCCGGGAGCACTGCCTCGCCTCCCAGCACCTGGCACTGCTAATTCTGGGTGGTTGGTGTTGAGTCAAGTTTGGGGGGCATCCAGCCATCAGTGGAGAGTGAGCGCCAGGAACCTGTCTGACTGAGGGAGCCGGCACACGGAAATGAGAATGAATGAGTGTGTGGAGGACGGTCAGCAGGGATTAGCAGGAGAGTTGAGACGGGTTCCATAGTGGTCCAGACCCCGCACTCTGCTCTGTGAGATGTTTCGCCATCTGGCGGGATTAGCGTTGCAGATGGTTCTGCGCTTTCTGACACATCTGTGAGTCAAACCACTGGGGACAGGGATCTATTTCTGAGCTCCTGCCGGAGACGGTGGACGGGTGTGTGCGGGGGCCCTGAGCTCGGAGCCACAGCCACTTTGCTTAACTTCCTGCTGATCCTCAGACATGAGCCTGTCTAGGCATCTTTCTTTCCAATGTGACCTGCAAATGTTCAGTATGATTTCCACATCCTTTGTTTGGTCTGCTGGTTGGATGCCACCAAAGTTATCCCAGGCTGCTTCCAGCCCCACAGTAGGAGGCACAAGTTGTACTTGCCAACAGGTGGTTTCTCAAGCCCCGGACGCCTCCGTGCATGGTATTGAAGGTGGTAAAGTGGGGATCAGCCTGAGTGTGTGGCAGGTCACCAACCTGTGTTCAGGACCCAGAAGAGCACCGGGACTTCTCACTGGTGAGGCACAGTCTCACTTCTCTGCATGAGGCTGCAGAGGACATGGCCCCCTTCCCAGTCTGTTCTCCACACAGCAACCAGAGTGCTTCTTAATGAATATAATTTAAATTGTGTCACCTCTGCTTAAAAAGCATCTGGTAATTTTCTAGTGCATTTAGAAAACAAATCAAATACTGCACCCTGTAAGGCAGTGCATAATATGGTCCCTTTCTCCGTCCCTGACCTCCTTCTCCATGCCTCCCCACCACAGCCCATGTCCTTTTACTCTCCTGCTATCACCCACCATTTTTACTAGTAGATTTCAGTCATTCACCATCTGATTCCGTGCGGCATCATCTCAGCAGTTGAGAACTTGGCCTCTAAAATCAGGCAAACCTAGCAGCCAGCCTTGGCTTCCTCCATTTACCAGCTGTGAGACTCTGGGCAAGTAATGGAATCTCTCAGAGCCTCAGTTTTCTTGTCTGTAAAATGGGTACATTCCAGTTATGCACTGCTGCTCAAACAAACTTAGTGGTATACAACAACAGCCCTTTAATTATGCTCCTGGAGTCTGTGGGGCAGGTATTAAGAAGCAGTACAGGGGGGATTGTTTGTCTCTGCTTCAAAATGTCCAGGGACTCAACTGGGAAAACTCACACAGTGGGGAGCTGGAATAATCTAGAACAGGTTTTGGCAACTAAGGCTTACAGGCCAAATCCAGTTTACCACCTGTGTGTGTGAATAAAGCTGGATTGGAACAAGCCACACTCTTATTGTTTATGGCTGTTTTCGTGCTACAATGGCAGAATTGAGTAGTTCCAACAGAGACCACATGGCTCACAAAGCGCAATAGATTTGTTACCTGAAAAAGTTCGCCAGTCCCCGATCTAGAGGCTCCTTCACTCACAGGTCTGGTGCCCAGGTTGGGATGAGTCAAAGCCTGGGCTCTGTAGAAGCTCCACAGAAGCCCCTCCATGTGGACCTGCCTTGTGGCTTGGGCTTCCTTCCAGTATGGCTGCCTCAGCATAGTTAGGCTTCTCGCATGGCTTCTCAGGGTTTGAAGGGCAGCTGTTTCAGCAAACAGGGTGGAAGATACATGGGCTTTTATAACCTGGCAATATGAGTCCATGCAGTGATGGTCTTGGCTTGCATTAGCCAAGGGTTGGCAGTGACCGTCCTGGTGCATTCTGCTGATAGAAACAGTCACAGCCTACTCAGATTCAGGGGGAGGAGATGCAGACCCCATCCTGTTGATGGGAAGAGTCCAAGGAAGTTGTGGCCATGTTTTAAAATGTCTATATGGTGGGTAATAAAAGCACCAACCTCAGAGAGTTATTGTGGGGAAGAATAAAATAATCAACATTAAAAGAACTTAGTGCACTTCGTTGGCACATGGTAAGTATCCAGGAAATTCTAGCTATTATCATCAGCTTAAATCTTGGGTTTCCGGTCAAAATTCCATTTTTCTTTATTATTTGAAAAAGATGGGTCTCTAGGAGAGGGGATCCCCATCTCTGGAAGGGATGTGGGGGCTTGCACAATGAGGCCCCTGGAAAGTAACTGCATGCCTGTAACCCAGCCTTTCCTTTGTGACATCTTGGTGACAAGGAGCTCAGAGGCATCACAAAACCCCTCTCTCGATTTCTAGGCACAATGAGCCTCTTGGTGTCAGATGGGACAGAAACAAGGGTCAGATAGATCAATTACTGTGACATTGTTCTGCTTGTCTGCCAGCAGGAGAATTTGATAAGAGAAATAAATTAACCTCTATTAAGAAAGTGGCTTTGACATGAAGATGGACAGAATCTATCATAGAGCTGGGTTATTTTTTCCCCTCTTTCTCTTCTCACTGGCTTCACACAGATTCTTTTTGTCAGGCAATGATGTAGTTAGTGCAATAGATTTCTAAGCCAATTTGGTCTGAAGATTTCCTTTTCATTGCTGTCTGTCTCCTCTCCGGTCTAGCTCAGTCAATCCAGGTTCGCAGAAGCCCAGCTTTTTCATTCGGCATAATGGTTAGAGTCTGCATTTTTTAGTCAGAAGGCTTGGAACTCAGTTTCTTCACTCGCTATGTGATCAGAGCAAGATCTCTCTGCCTTGATTTTTCCCTCTGTAAAATGAGAAGTATCATAGCAGACACTGCTATTGTGGAGAGGATTGGATACAGTGATATGTGTAAAGAATTTAGTCCAGCACTGGATACTCAGGGCATGGAAATGGATAAAGAAGAAGACAGAGAATGAGGAAGAGGAACAGAGGGAGGATTCAGAGGAAGAAAGTGGAAGAAGAAAGAGGATGGAGGAGGAAGAGGAAGAAGGAGGTGAAGTGGAAGAGCAGAAGGATGAATAGGAAGGAGAAGGAGGAATAGGAAGGAGGGGGAAAGAGGAAAAAGAAGAAAGAAGAGGAGGAGGGAGCCAGAGGAGAAGGAGATGGAGGAGGAGGATGGAGGAGATGGATGAGGATTGGGAGATGGAGGAGGAAGTGGAGTTGGAGGAGATGAATGAAGAGAAAGTGTGGAGCTGGCACAACCTTGTGTTTCTGCTTCTAGGCTAGAGCCATTAACTCTCTGTCTGCTTCCAACAAGTCACCCCCCTCTTTGAGTTTCAGTGCCCCCATCTGTAGAGTGAAGGGCTTGGATTGGGTGGTCCTAAAGGATATTTTCCCTTCCCTGCATGAGGTGGGAGCTTGAGTTTCCCTCTGATGGAACACAGCCTCCTGCTGCTGGTCCTATTGGGACTCAGATCTGAGTCCCCTCCTATGGGAGTGATTCTGCCTGGGAAAAGTGGGCACCATCTCTCTCTCTCTCTCTCTCTCTCTCTCTCTCTCTCTTCTGATTCAGTTTGTTCACATCAACCCTGAGCTTTGCTACACGGAAGAGAATGACATGGTTCCTATCCTCAAGGATGTAGAGATAATTCCTTTCTCCATAAAGACAGTTCCTCCTCCTCTCCCTCTCTCCACCTCTCCTTCCATCTTTCCTTTTTTATATTCATTCATTCATTCATTCATTCATTTATGAGCAACCTCTTAGTTTTTGTTTCTGTACTAAGTTCTGCAGATTCCAAGATGAATACGACATAGTCTAGTAGGAAGAGATAGATCTTCTCCCTCCCTCTCTCCTCTCCACCTCTCCACTCTCCTCCTTCCAGTTCTTTCTTTCCTGTTTTCCTTTGTCTAGCACACACTTATTGACGGACCACACTGTGCCTGGCACCTGGCTACTGCACCTTGCTTCCCGGAGCTGCCATAACAAATGAGCACAGCCTTGGAAGCTAAAACATCAGTCACTTATTCTGGAGGCCAGAGGTCTGAAATGAAGATGCCAGCAGGGCTGGTTCCTTCTGGAGACCCCGAGAATCCCCTCCATGCTCGCTCCTAGCCTCCGGTGGCTCCCGCAGTCCTTGCTGTTCCTTGGCTTGTAGCAGTCCAACCTCTACCGCCATGTGCGCATGGCCTTTTCCTCTGTGTGTCCCTCCTTTTCTGTTTCTTATAAGGACACTTGACATTGGAGTTAGGGCCCACCCCAACCCAGGATGAGCTCATCTCAAGATCCTTACATTAATGGCGCGTGTAGTCCTTTTGTAAAGTAAGGTCCCCCTCTGAGGTTCCAGTGGAACGCTGTTCAGCCCACTCCACAGCTCCCGACCTCACCCACCAGGCCCATGTCAGGATGCACACGTGGATTCACCTTCATCTTTGCTTTAGAGCAGGTTCAGGGGCCCGGAGAGGCGGCGCTGGTTCCAGTGCAGATGCGAGGGGGTGCGGAGGCTCCTCTCCCGCTCTCTCCTGAGCTGTCAGGCTGTTGATTCTTTAATAAACACTCGGGAGGAGAGGTGTCGGGGTGGGAAGAGCACGCTGGGCACCTCCGCGCGGCTCTCTCCCGAATCAGAGAGAACGGGGAGCGTGGCTGTCACCTCCGTGCTTGCATTCCGTGGTCACCTTTCACTCGGGGGTCCAGACAGTGATTACAGAAACCGTTCCTTCCACAGCTGGATGCCACCTGGTGGGGACGTTGGAAGGATCCGGGGGTGAGGATGCTGGGGTGGGTCTCTTCCTGCTCAGCTCACTCTCACTGCTGCCCCCACCCTGTTTTCCTTCTGCAGGACCACATCCCTGTCCCCTACCAGCCAGACTCCAGCAGCAACCCCTCGTCCACGACGTCCTCCACGCCCTCCTCGCCAGCACCCCCGCTCCCTCCCAGCGCCACGCCGCCGTCTCCCCTCCACCCTTCCCCGCAGTGCACCAGGCAGCAGAAGACCTTCAACCTGCCAGGTACCCCAGGGCTCGGGGAGGCGAGGAGGTGTTGGGTTCACGCCAGGGTCACTTGGGGGCACGCTTGAAGGCATGTGGAGCGAGTCTTACATGCAGGACACTGGCCACACATGACTCACTGGATCTTTAGAGTAGCCACGGGGTATTATCAGCTCCGTTTAACAGGCAAGGAAATGGAGGCTCCGAGAAGGAAAGACTATGTCTGTTGGTCAGCAGCAATCCGGGGTCTCCACCCACGTCTGAGTCACAGGGGCAGCTGGCAGTTGTCTTATGAGCTAAATCGTTGAAACTGGCAGGGGACCCTGGGCCCAGGCTCTCAGGGCCCCCACGCCTGAGCGGAGCGGGCTGCATCTGAGTCACCCCACGTCAGGAGAGGCTCTGCATGAGCAGGCTGGAGTTGTGGATGCACTATCTTCTGTCACACTCCTGCCATGTGACCCCCGGCTTCAGCTTGCTCACCTCTGAAAGGACGTAGGTGGGTGACAGGACCCCAAGGATTCTTCTGCCTCACACATTCCCACTTGAGTTCACGCACTGCCCAGGGCTGCAGTTTTTCTCCCTCTCAAGTTGTCTTCTGGCCTTCCGACCACATCCATGTATTTATTTCCTGAACACACATTTATTGAGCATCTCCTATGTACCAGGTACTGTCCGAGGCACTATGTACGGAGGGGACACGCACAAAGCAGACACGCCCAGTGTGAGTTTCCTGTTGCTGCTGTAACACTGCCACGGGCTTCATGCCTTAGAACAGGACACATCTATTACCTTACAGTGATGGAGGTCACAGTCCACATTTTGTGTCTCTGGGCTGAAAATCACGGTGTCATCAGGGTGTTTTCTTTGCAAGGTTCTAGGGGGAAAATCCACCTCCTTGCCTGACAGCTTCTAGTAGCCGCCAGCATTCCTTGGCTGGTGGCCCCGCACTACTCCAGCCTCTGCTTCCATTCTCACACCTCCTTTTCTGACTCTGACTCGGATCCTCCGGCCTCCGTCTCATGAGGACCCTTGTGATTGCATTTAGGATGCACCCAGAGAACCCAGCATAGTCTCCCCATCTCAAGATCCTCAACGTGGTCACATCTGCAAAGTCCCTTTCGCCATGTGAAGTAATGTCACAGTTTCCAGGGATTAGGACAGGGGAGGGTGGGGATTGTTCTCCCTCTCACAGTCTGTTCTCCTGGAGTTTGTAGCTTAGAGAGACAGGTGTGAACCAAGCAAACACACATGAAAATGAGAGGAAGAACAGTGCTGGGAGCAAATTCAAGAAGAAAACAAGTTCAAGTTGAAATGTCAGAGGCAGGTGAGTCCTGAAGATGGGGAGAGTAGTCCCGGTGGAGAGAGGGGAGCACGTGCAAAGGCCCTGCCACAGGAAAGAGCTGAAAAGTTGTCCACTGGCCCGAGTGCCGCAAACAAGGGAGGAGGGCGCCAAGTGAGACAGCTGCAGGCTTAGGCCTGGCAGGGTCTTGCAGGGCTTGGCGGGAATTTAGGTTTTTAAAAAACATGTTTTTATTGATTTTGAGAGAGAGAGGAAGTGAGAGGGAGAGATAGCTAGAAGCACCGATGATTGGTTTCCTCCTGCATGCCCCCTGCTGGGGATCAAGCCTGAAACCCAGGCATGTGTCCTCATCGGAATGGACCAGTGACCTCTTAGTGCATGGGAGGACGCTCAACCAACTGAGCCACACTGGCCGAGCAGGGATTTAGATTTTATTGAAGACACAGTAAGAGGCCACTGAAAGGTTGAGGCAAGGGATCCTTCTTCCTTCCAGATCCTTCCATTCAGAAGACCACTCAGGCTGCTGACTGGGGAGGCCCTAGGGAGGAAGCGGTGGGGGCTCCCGAGTGGAAGCACTTTCACGGTGGCCTCCTGTCCTCTGACGTCTGCTCATCTAAGCCTCTCAGTGTTCATGACCCCGTGATGCCAGCGGCCCAGGAGCCACTAGGTGCTCCGAACAGGCCACTCGGGTTCACCAGCTGTCCCTTGGAGCCGCTTCTCACTGGTGTCCCTCATCGGCGAGCACAGGGCTCACAGTGACGCCTCCCCCTTTTCCGGCCACTCCCTCCCGTTAGTCACCAGGCACAGCTGTGCTCCTGCACGGAAGAGTCGAAGAGTCGAGGAGGGGTTGACTCTGTACGTGCAGGCATTTGCGGGGTGTCCCATTGCCCGGCACCTGTCCCTCCTCAGAGCAGGGCTCCTTCTGTTGCCCAGCCCCTCCTCCTTGAGAAGGCTGTCACTGCCAGCTAACCTTTCTGCAGCCACTGAATCCCCCATTCCCGCCGGAGGGAAGAGATCAGCTAAGCCTATGAGAACCGCGGGTACTTTTCTTGCTTTAATTTTAGCCCCTTGTTGACAGCAAAATGCCTGCATGCAATTAAAAGCAAACAAACAAACAAAAAACCTAGGTTACTCAGCAGAAGAAGGTCCCAGAAATCATGGAGGTTGGTTTTCTTTTAAAGCTTTGCTCTGTGACCTTGAATTGCTGTGCTTCCCATCCCGGGCAACTCATTTTCCAGAATAAAAAATGCATCTGTTTGGATTCCAGCTACCTGGAATTTGGGCACTTGCTGCGCTAAAAGAAAGGGAGTTAATTCAACAAACATGAGTTGTGCACCCACGGGTCCAGGTGCCAGACCAGGCGCTTGGGATCCTGAGATGCCAGGACTTGCTCTCCATCCTGGGGTGGGGTTGGGGTGGGGATTATCCATCAGTTCCAACCTCAAGGGCAGCTAATGGTTTAGCTCTCTGATTGCCTCTTAATTAAAAATCATTCTTATCTGTTAGTTAAGACAGCTTAGAAAGATATTGGCTCATTCATAGCAGCCAATGCTTACTCCATACCTACTATGCACTCCTGTTTCATATAAGGATGAGCTGAGCCCTATAAGGGGAGACTCTTATCATCCCTACGGTATACACGTGGAGAGTTGCCCAAGCTTTTACAAACAGCCAGCAGAGGAGCCAGGATTCAATCCTGCCTCCGGGATCAGCCTTCAGACCTCAGGCTTGGAACCACTAATCCTCTGTGCTAATCCTCTGTGAGCCAGCTCCCAGCTGTAGCTTGTCCCTGAATGAATAACATTGTTTTTGGAAGTTATCTTCACCCATTGAGACTGTATCTGAGCCCACCCTGCTCACTTCCTTTATTTGAGATTAGAAAGCTCTGTGTGATCTGTCCATTCCCTGACA